>NC_058132.1:366262275-366306858 GCF_016433145.1 Gracilinanus agilis
TTTTCGGCCATAATCTTCTGGTTTTCGGCCATAATCTTCTGGTATTCCTTTTCAATCTGGTCATTTCTGGTGTTCAATTTCTGAGCCTCACTTTCCAATTGCATGATTCTACCTTTTAAACAGTTATTTTCTTGCCAGATCTCTTCCATTTTCCTCAAAATCTCAGTTTTGAACTCTTCCATAGCTTGTGAGGAGTTTTCCTTATTTGAGGAGGGTCCGGATGCTTGTTTGTTCTCCTCCTCTGTTTGCTTGGTTGTCTGGATTTTCTCTGTGTAAAAGCTGTCAAGTATTAAAGACTTCTTTTTCTTGTTGTTGTTCTTTCTCTTCTGAACTTCCTGAGACTGAGTAGCCATTGTTACCCCAGCAGCTTCTCAGATTTTTCCTCGCGCTCAGTGTCTGTCCGCAGTCTATTGGCTCCTGAGGTCTGAGTTCTGGTTTTTTCCAAGGTCAAGGCCCCTGGTGGACCCCCTTGCTTGATCCTCTGTGGGAGGTTCCTTTACAAGTCTCAGGGCGCTGCTTCCACAGTCGTATACCCGTCCACACTGGTTCCTCACTTAGGCTTTAGTTCCTGGCTGTGTCTGCCTCCACCCACGCCTCCGCAGTGCCTGCGCTCTCAGCCCGCGCTCTGCACCCTGAGTCCACTCTCTGCTCACGCGCTCAGATTTTGCCTGCGTTTTTTGGCTTAATGGGGTCCTAAGTCTTGCTGCTCTCAGGAACAGGCCCCGGAGCTGCCAATGATTCGATGGGTGCCCCAAACTTGCTCTATTTCTTTTTAGCTGGCTTCGGAGCTATAGATGTTGTGTGTGGAGGGGGTGGGGTTGGGGTGGTTGCTCAGCCCGCGATTTCATGAGGGCTGTTTCACCCCTTTATAGCATGGAAATGCCTCGATTCCAGGTACCTTCCAGGCTGTGCCCTGTTGTGGGGGTTCCTCCGTTCGTCTGGACTTGTTTTTATGTCCCCTTGAGGAGTTTTGTGTGTTTTGGTCAGGAGAGGTTAAAAGCTGCTTCTTACTCTGCCACCATCTTAACCTGGAACTCCTTTAATTTTTATTTAAAATATTTTTCCATGGTTACATGATTCATAACACCTCTCCCCTACTCTGTGCTCCCTCCTCCCAAAGAAAAAAAAGCAGTACCACTAGATTATATATGCGTCATTGTTCAAAACATATTTCTATGTTATTTGTATTTGCAGTAGAGTGATCTTTTAAAATCAAAACCCTAATCATATCCCTATCGCATTATGTGATGAAGCATATATTTTTTTCCCAAAGCATTTCTGGTTCCACAGTTCTTTCTCTGGATCTCTGAATCTGAATCTACAGTGTTCTTTCTCACAAGTTCCTCTGGATTGTCCTGGGTCACTGCACTGCTGTTGGTAGAAAAGACTATTACATTTGATTGTGCCATAATGTATCAGTCTCTGTGTAGAATGTTCTCCTGGTTCTGCCCCTTTTGCTTTGCATCAATTCCTGGACATCATTCCAGTTCACATGAAATTTCTCCATTTCTTTATTTCTTTCAGCACAATAATATTCCATCACCAAAATATACCACAATGTATTCAGGCATTCCCCAATCGATGGACACCCCCTCATTTTCCAACATTTTGCTACCACAAAAAGCACAGCTATAAATATTTTTGTGCAAGTACTTTTCCTTATTATTTCTTTGGGGGTACAAACACAGTAGTGTCATGGCTGGGTCAAAGGAAAAGCAATTCATTTAAAGCCCTTTGCACATAGTTCCAAAATGCCCTCCAGACCAGTTGTATCAATTCACAACTCCACCAGCAGTGTATTAGTATCCCAATTTTGTCACATTCCCTCTAACATTTATTGCTTTCCTTTGCTATCATATTGACCAATCTACCAGGTATGAGGTGGTACCTCAGAGTTGTTTTAATTTGCATTTCTCTAATCAGGAGGTATTTGGAATATTTTTTTATGTGCTTATTGATAGTTTTAATTTCATCAAGTGAAAACTACCTATTCATGTCCCTTGACCATTTGTTGATTGGGAAATGGCTTGATTTTTTGTAAGTTTGACCTTGTTCCTCATATATTTGGGAAATTAAACCTTTGTTAGAGAGTTTTGTTATAAGAATGTTCTCCCAGTTCGTTGCTTTCCTTCTAATTTTGGTTGCATTGGTTTTATTTGTGCAAAAACTTTAATTTGATTGAGTCAAAGTCATTCATTTTATAGTTTACTATATTTTCTGTCTCTTGCTTGGTCTTAAATTCCTTCCTTTTCCATAAATTTCACAGGTATACTAATCTATGTTTTCCTATATTATTTATGTTTTCACTCTTTATATTTACACATTATGAATTGATCTTGGTCTAGTTGTAAGATGTTGATCTAAACCTAATCTCTTACATACTGATTTCCAATTTTCCCAGGACTTTGTTAGTGAGTTCTTGTTGCAAAAGAAGGGGTCTTTGAGTTTATCAAACACTAGATTACTGAGGTCATTTATCCCTAGTCTATTCCGTTGATCCACCCTTCTGTCTCTTAGCTGGTACAATATTGTTTTGATGAACTCTGCTTTATAGTACATTTTAAGATCTGGTACTGCTAGGCCCCACCCTTCATTTTTTATTATTTTCCTTGATATTCTTGATCTTTTTTTCATCCAGTTGAACTTTGTTATAATTTCTAATTCTATAAGAAAGTCTTTTGGTAGTTGGATAGGTATGGCACTAAATAAGTAAATTAATTTAGGTAGGGTTGTAATTTTTATTATATTAGCTTATCCTACCCAGGAGCAATTAATGTTTTTCTGATTGTTTAGATCTAGTAGTTTTAATTGTGTAAAAAGTGTTTTGTAGTTGTATGTTTATAATTCTTGTGTTTGTCTTGGCAAATTCCTAAATATTTTATATGATCTAGAGTGATTTTAAATGGAGTTTCTCTTTCTAACTCCTGCTACTGAGTTTTTTTGGAAATGTATAGAAATGCTGATGATTTGTGTGGTTTTATTTTATATCCTGCAATTTTGCTAAAGTTGTTAATTATTTCCACTAGATTTTTAGTTGATTCTCTAGGATTCTTTAAGTAGACCATATCATTTGCAAAGAATGATACTTTATTCTCCTCATTGCCTATTTTAAAACATTCAATTTCTTTTTCTTCTTTAATTGCTACTGCTAGTGTTTCTAGTGCAATGTTAAATAATAGAGGTGATAAAGGGTATCTTTGCTTCACTCCTGATCTTATTGGGAAGTCTTCTAGTTTATTCCCATTGCAGATAATGCTTGCTGATGGTTTTAAATATATACTGTTTACTATTTTGAGAAAGGGTCCTTCTATTCCTAAATTTTCTAGTGTTTTCAATAGTAATGAGTATTGTATTTTGTCAAAGACTTTTTTCTGAATCTATTGAGATAATCATGTGATCTCTATTGGTTTAATTATTGAATTGGTCAATTATGTGAATGGTTTTCCTTATATTGAACCATCCTTGCATTCTGGGTATAAATCCCATCTGATCATAGTAGATAACTCTCATGATCACTTGCTGGAGTCTTTCTGCTAGTGTTCTTTTTAAGATTTTTGCATCCATATTCATTAAGGAGATTAGTTTGTAGTTTTCTTTCTCAGTTTTCGGTCTACCTGACTTTAGAATTAGTACCATATTTGTGTCATAAAAGGGATTCGTTAGAACTCCTTCTTTGTTGTTTTGTCAAATAGCTTGTATAATATTGGGATTAGTTGTTCTTTAAATGTTTGATAGAATTTACTTGTGAATCCATCTGGCCCTGGGGATTTTTTTTAGAAAGTTCCTTAATGACTTATTCAATTTCTTTTTCTGAGATCAGATTTTTTAAGAATTCTATTTCCTCTTTTGTTAATCTGGGCAATTTATATTTTTGTAAATATTCACCCATTTCACCCAGATTGTCATATTTATTGCCATATAACTGAGCAAAGTAGTTCTTAATAATTGTCTTAATTTCTTCTTCATTAGGGAGATATTGCCCCTCTCATCTTTGATACTATTGATTTGATTTTCTTCTTTCTTTTTTATTAGATTGACTAGTACTTAATCTATTTTATTTATTAGTTTCATAGTTCTTTTACTTTAAATTTGATTAATTTCTCCTTTAATTTTTAAGATTTCCAACTTAGTTTTTATCTGGGGATTTTTAATTTGTTCGTTTTTCTAATTTTTTAAGTTGAAAGCCCCATTCATGGATCTCCTCCTTTTCTATTTTGTTGCTGTAAACTCTCAGAGATATAAATTCCTACCCCCTGCCTAATACTGCTTTGTCTTTATCCAATAGGTTTTGGAATGATGTCTCCTCATTGTCATTCTCTTTAATGAAGTCTGTAATTATTTCTATGATATCTTCTGTGACCCATCTGTTTTGAAGTATTAGATTATTTAGTTTCCAATTAATTTTAAATTTGCCTTTACATGTATCCTTATTAATTATAATTTTTACTGCATTGTATCTGAAAAAGTGGCATGTAATATTTCTGCTTTTCTGCATTTGTTTGCAATATTTCTATGCCCTATTATATGGTCAATCTTTGCTTATTGTAAAAGGGAATTCTTGGTTATCTTTGAGTTCACACTTGTGAAAAGGGAATCCTTTGTTCTCTTTGCCTAGTTGGAGTTAACACTTTCATAGGCAATAACTTTTAATCTACACAAGCTTGAATTAGGTGGGAGAAGCTTGAAAACCACTTAGTGAATTCACATCCTACCTAGTGCTAGGTGAGAAGCCAACAAGATACTTGGAGAGTTCCACTCTTTTTTCTAACTCAAAGAGTGAGAAACTTGTTCACACCCTCAGAAAGTATGAACCTTTTTGATGAACATTCATACCTCTAGAAGGTGAGAACTAGTTCCCATAAAGACCATCCCCTGGACAGTGCTAGACAATTTGGAAGCTGTAATTGGTCCCTGTGAAAAAGGGCAGGGACAGGAAACCACTATAAAAGCCATGAAGGCAGTGTGGTGGAGAGAAGGCTGGTGAAAGGCTGGTGAAGGCTTCTGGAGAAGGAGACCTTCTGGAGAAGAAGATCTTCTGGAGAAGGAAGTCTTCTGGCTGAGTCTTCTAACTTTCCCGGTTTTTGGAGGAGTGCTGGCTGGGACACTGACACTTGGTGAGACTGCTCTCAATATCTTCTTTGGAATTCCACGTGGTGAGTTTAAAGACTGAATCTTCTTGAACTTCTCTTAAGGAACTTCTCTTAAGGAATCTTCTTGAACTTCTCTTAAGGAACTTCTCTTAAGGAATCTTCTTGAACTTCTCTTAAGGAACTTCTCTTAAGGAGACTCTGTGAATGAAGCTTTGATTCATTCACCTCTGGGTCTCTGGCCCTCTGGCCTTCTGACTCTCACCAAGAGTTAATTAGATTTACCTAGGGTACCATAGCAATTTACCTACTGTGTTAGATTCCTATTTCCATATTTCTTCTACCTCTTCTCAGTTGTAAATAAATTCCCATAAAAGTCAATCTTAGCTTGAGGTTATTCCTTAATTGGGGAAATATTCCCTGTCAACCACCTTTTAATATATATGACCAAAAACCCTTTTCCCCCTTACAATATATACCATGTACTGCTGAGAGTGAGGTACATTCCTTTTTATCCATCTTCGGTTTTCTTAAGATATCTATTAACTCTAATTTTTCCAGTATTTCATTTACTTCCCTTACTTCTTTCTTATTTACTTTTTGTTTCGATTTATCTAGTTTTGAAAGGGGAAGGTTAAGTTCCCCCAATAGTGTGGTCTTACTATGTATTTCCTCCTTGAGCTCCTTCAATTTTTCCTTTAGAAATTTAGATAGTCTACCATTTGGTGCATAAATGTTTAGTAATGATATTCCTTCATTGTTTATAGTACCTTTTAGCAATATGTAATATCCTTCCTTATCTCTTTTAATTACATCAATTTCTACTTTGGCTTTGTTTGGTATCATGAGTGCTACTCCTGTTTTTTTTTTCTTTTTTTTTTTTTTTTTTTTTTTTTTTTTTACTTTAGAAGATGTATAATATATTCTGCTCCAGTCTTTTTCCTTGAATCTGTGTGTGCCACCCTGCCTCAAATATGTTTCTTGTAAGCAGTAGGATTCCGGTTTTTAATGTTTTTCTACTATCAACTTCTGTTTAATGGGTGAGTTCATCCCATTCACATTAAGCATTATGATTACTAATTATGCATTGCCCTCCATCGTATTATTCCCTTCGGATTCTGCTCTATTTCCTTTCACTCTTTTCTTCCTCACCAGCATTTAATTTTTTGTAAACCTCCTTCATTCAATTACCCCCTGCTTCCCTTCTCTAGTTCCCTTTCTACTTCTCTGTAGGGTAAGATAGAATGCTATATAAAACTGAGTATATTAGTTTTTCCCTCTCTGAGCCAGTTATAAAGAGAGTAAAGTTTAAGCATTACCCATCACCAGCCTTATCCTCCCCTCTCTCTATTTTTTTTCTAATTTCTTTATGTTATATAATATACCCCATTCTTTCTATCTCCTTTTCTCTCAGTGCAACTCTCTTTTTCAGCCCTTGATTAATTTTACATGTCATTCATATGCATACATATCATATATATAATATTCCATATCATCACATTCACATGTATATATATATGTATATATATCACATTATCATAATCAGCTTACTTTTCCACCCCCTTTCTGAGTAAATTCCTTATATCCTTCTCTTCTACTGAGAGTAATTTTTGAGAATTCTAGATATCCCCTTTCTATGTAGACATAGACATTGTTGCCTTAATGAGTCCCTTAAATTTTCTCTTTCTTATTTACCTTTCTGGGCTTCTCTTGTCTCTAGTATTTGGCCTTCAAATTTTTTGTTTAAGTCTGACTTATTCCTCAGGAATGCTTGGAAATCTTCTATCTTATTGAATGATAATTTTTTCCCTGAATGCGTACACTCAGTTTTGCTGGATAGCTGACTCTGGTTTGTGAACCCAAATCTTTTGCCTTTCCAAATATCATATTCCATGCCTTCCAATAAATGTAGAAGCCGCTAGGTCCTATATGATCCTGACTGTATTCTCCATTTTGAATAGTTTCTTTCTGGCTGCTTGAAGTACTTTTTCCTTGGCTTGGTGGATCTTAAATTTGTCTATTACATTCCTGGAAGTTGTCAATTCAGGATGTCTTTCTGGAAATCTGTGAATTTTTTCAATTTCAATTTTATTTTCTTATTCAAGGATCTCTAGAAATTACCTTTGATAATTTCTTGTGATGTGATATAATGCCCATTTTTCCTATCTAATTATAGGTAGGCTTTCTTTTCTGGAGAGTTGGGGTACCCTCCTAAACTTCAGTCCTTCCTTAACGTTTTTTCAGCTGATTTTCTAGGTTGTTACTAGTTTACTAGAAGGTCTGAGGGTTGAGAACTCTGAAAGTCCCCTCCCCCTGCTGATTCATTTGACCTTTGAAATGCTGATAGCTTAAAGATTCCTCAGGCTTGGGTGTAAGCTTCTCATCTCTCTCTGAACTTGATCAGGTCAAGTGCTGATCAGATTCTTTCCCCAGGAGGCCAAGTGGTCTGAGGTTTGGCTCTCTCTAAGGCTCCTTCTTCAGGGCATTTTTGCTGTGTTTTCTCCGGTTTTCTTCTCCAGTCACCTCTCCAGTGTCTGTGTTCAACTCCCCAAATCTGGTGCCAGCAAGGCCCTCTCTCTCGACTGGTGCGCCTGCCAGCCCTGAGATTTCAGGGGCAGCTGGAAACTCTGCACAGCACTTGGGGGAGGTGTCCTGGGATTCCCCTTCTATACCCTCAGACTGGACAGTTCAAGAATTGAAGCCATTTTCTTGGCCTACCTCTTTAGTTGTGCAGCAGTAGGGTTCCCCCTGCTCTGTCCCATTTTTAAATTTGTTCCTCTTTCTTCTCAAAGCGCATTGTTTTCTATCTTGGTGTGTAAGAGTGAGGAGGTTTTAAGATTTGCCCTAAGTTGCCATCTTCCCAGAATCCCCTGGAAATCACTAAAAGACTGCCTACCATTTGATCCAGCCATACCATTGCTGGGTTTGTACCCCAAAGAGATCATAGATAAACAGACTTGTACGAAAATATTTATAGCTGCGCTTTTTGTGGTGGCAACAAATTGGAAAAGGAGGGTATGTCCTTCAATTGGGGAATGGCTGAACAAACTGTGGTATATGCGGGTGATGGAATACTATTGTGCCAAAAGGAATAATAAACTGGAGGAGTTCCAGGCGAACTGGAGAGACCTCCGGGAACTGATGCAGAACGAAAGGAGCAGAGCCAGAAGAACATTGTACACAGAGACTGATATACTGTGGTAAAATTGAATGTAATGGACCTCTGTACCAGCAACAATGCAATGACCCAGGACAATTCTGAGGGATTTATGGTAAAGATGCTACTCACATTCAGAGGAAGGACTGCAGGAGAGGAAACACTGAAAAAAAAAACAAGTGCTTGAACACATGGGTTGATGCAGACATGATTGGGGATGTAGACCTGAAACAACTACACCAATGTAACTATCAATAATATGGAAATAGGTCTTGATAGATTACACATATTAAAACCAGTGGAAATACACGTTGGCTATGGGGGAGGATTGGGGGTGGTGAAGTGGAAAGTAAGAACATGAATCATGTAACCATAGCAAATTTTTCTAAAAAAATAAAAATAAATTTAATTAAAAAAAAAAAAAGATTCTATCCCCAGGCTTAGGCTTAGGGTTTTTTTTTTTATTATTTTTTTGGTCTCAAGGTATCCTTGATTCAATCAGTCACCTTCTTGTTTTCCCTGTCCTGGAGCTTCACCCTTAGTTTTGGGCAAAAAGATCCCTGAGAGGCTTCCCCTAACAACTATGTCCTCACCCCAAACCATGGATTATGTCATCACCCCAAACCCAGACTGGGATTATTGGCTTTGCCCCTGGACCTATATGGATTGGCTCCCTTTGGCCCAGATTGCCTTGGGCTGGGACTCGACTTCTCCAGAGGTTTGTAATTTCAAGGGATGTTAGTCTACTTAGACCTCTTTTTGTCTGGAAGGATCTCAGGGTCTGACTTAGTTTAGGCTTAAGTTCAGAACCTTTGGGGTTTTCTTTTTTTGAAGGTTATTTCCTTCTGTCTGTTTTGGTTCTTTCACTCCTGTATTCATTTTGTGGTGATATTTTACTCTTGGTTGGAGAAGATTTTAATGGTGAAATAGCAAGTTGCTGCCTGAGTTACTCTTCCATCTTGGCTCCACCACCAGAAGTTCTTTTATTTCATATATTATGAATTTTATTCATCCATTAACTAATGTTTGTTGAAAAGAAAGGGAATCCTTAACACACAAGAAAACAGACCTTGGTAAAATAAATGTCTTCAGGATTATGTCGACTGGGTCAAATTATAGATTATGTTCTCTTGCTGATAATTAATTTTAAAATGACACCCTATGCCATAGTCAGAGTCAATAAACATTTATTAAGAGTCCACTATTTGCCAGACTCTATGCTAAGCACTTAGGATACAAATTTTTAAAAGGTCCCTTCCCTTAAAGGGGCAATTGCAATTTAATGGGGGAAGAAAATGCACAGAAAGAATTAGAAAAGCAAGATAGAGGTGCTTTTTTTACCTGGTACTGGGATATAATGTTTATGTAGATAAAGCCAACTTGAGCATCTGGTTGTAGATGGAGAGTTTGGCAGAAAATTTTGTGTATTCTATAAAGGAAGACTTTGGGAGAAGATTTTGGCCCGATATTCCAGTCCATCAATGAGAACAGTGTATCAGTTGAGGGTGCTGGGAAGGTGTTGATTGCTGTGGGTTTAAAAAAGACAGGCTACAACCTGAATGAAACAGTTATGGTAGCTTATAACTATGGGTCTCCTGAGATATACATCTAGTTTTCACACAGCCTTGCCTCTGCAACTGTTATGGTGCAAGTGAGTCCCATATGTGTAGAGGGTCCCATAAATAGAGAACCCTGTCATTGTGGGGTTCTAAGGAAGATTGTCAGGCTAGGCTATATGAACAGTTTAAGCTAATGATTGACCAACTTGTTATTTTCGGGGTTAAGAGAGAACCAAAGCTCTGTTTCCAAGCTTTGACTCCTTTCCCACCAAATACCAGTTCCACAATGAATATGTATAGAGAATAATAATAACAACAACAAACATCCAATAAGAACAAAAAGGAAATCAGAGAAAAGTATATATAAGAGAAGATATACCAGACAATACTAAGTAAAGGAGCTCTCTCATTAGCAGCAAGATACCAAAAGAAAAAGTCCTTCATCTGACCCAAGGGGAAACTTCATGAAGTCCTGAAATGTAACCAGCTGGGGACTGGGACATAAGACTGACAACTCCTCCCATATCTTCCCTTTGGAATCAACACTGTCTGCATTTTTCCATTTTCCTTAGGCACTACCAATATCCGTGACGCATGAGGGGGTACTGTATTCTGTGATGATGCCTTTAAGCAATGCTTCTTTGATATGTTTTCTGAAGTTTTCCATCAAGGTCAGAGGAATCCTCATCTATCTTTGAAAGCTTAGAAATTAGTGAGCTAGATTCTCTGGGTTATACCTTAAGCATATCTGATTCATGCAATAAATATTCTCCTCTCTTATTGCCGAATTCCAATCAAATACTTCAGTATCCATCACAGAGGGTGAACATTTGAGGCTGCTGTGATATCCAACCTCTTGCCTCTATTCTCTTGTAAGCCTCTGCACAATCTGTATGGATGATTCAAGTGTGCAGATATTGAGTCTCAGCTTGTCACTTGCATTAACCTGCTAGAATTTTGAAAAGACTAGAATTACTTCCAACCAGTGCTGACATTACAATGAGAGTTGCTGAGTATGGACATTTCAGAGTCTGTTTATACTTTTCTGTTGACACCAACAGCTTCCTTGGGTAATTGTAGCTTCCCTGGATGCATCCCATGTATGAATAGACTTTATCACTCAAATCACCAAGTCTAAATCCTGTCATAGGCATTTTGCCCAAATATTTGTCTTAAAAATATCAGGAAATGTTGATAACTTGAGTGCAACTGTCCAGGACAGCATTGCAATTCATTTTTTTTGGTTTTTAACATCACTTCTTTACAAGATTCAACGAGAAGGGCAGAATAAATCCACAGGAAACTGAAGGTGAAGTCAGTGTGATTATTTTTCATCACCAATATGATTCCTTTCTGGACCCCACTCTGGTTTTTTAGGATGTATCACAATATTTTCAAGGCTTCATCACCAAGGCTGCATTCTCTTTGTCAGTATAACCAACATAAATATTTCAATCCATTTTACAATTGTAACAAAAGGTAAATGTGTTAGTCTGATGATTAAGTGATGAAGATATTCTTGCATCAGACTTCTGTGCCCTCCATTGCCTTAGTCCCCTACTCTCCAAGGAAAATGTAATTGTACATTGTTTTATCCCTCAGACTCTTTTCTTTCTTCAACTTGAAATGGAGTTGGTTTCTTCAAGCTGATAGCTAGAATGATCCAAAATGCCTTGATGCTTGGAGACTTGAGCTTGAGTAATCCCAAAGTGGCACTGATTGAGAACTGAAGCTCTCTCATCTCTAACTCTTTTGACTCCTCACTCAGGGCAAAGCATTAAAAAAGCTTTGAAGTCATATACCAATGGGTTCTTAGACAGGAGTCACAGAACGAACAGGACTTTGACTACTGATCAGCTAAAAATACTATGAAATAGATTTCTCCAAAGTAAAGTAATCGTACATGAGACACTATCTATGTTTTTATCTGTCTTCCCCCTCCTCTTTTTGCTCTAATTAGTAGTCTAATTTTTTTCTGTTTGAAAATGTGAAATATATATATATATATGAATGGGAATTGTACATATGATTTCATTGGTATCAAGAATAAACAGATGAAGAAATTCCCTCTTAAATGCAGGTCAGTATATTCTCTCCAATTTACACATTTAGAGAATTAATTACACCATTGACTAAGGAATTAAGTGATATATCAAAGGTCACACAACTGGAATGTGTCAGAGAGAGGTCTCAAACCCATATATTCTTGATTTCAGTTTTGGTTCTCTAGCCATTATACCATGCTTCCTTTCATTTGTTTGTATACACATTTACCTTCCACACTGATTCTCTCTCTTCAGTTTCGTGAAAAAGGAAGATAACTATATAAAAAAATATGATAAGAGTTTTTTGAAAAACAAATAAACTTTAAATATTATAAAATTGAGGGATCATTCCTCTAATATTTCCAGGAGTATCTTATAGTAATCTTTTTATTTTTGTGCTGAATAGAGTTGATTAATGGCACCATAGTCATTACTGGGCTCTAAGTTGAAGACTACTTTGGAAACTGAGAGCATCAAATAACATTTATAAATTGTTGCCACAGATAGTATTGACAAAGCATTTCCCATATCATATATATTACTAAATTACAGGCCCTGGGAGTAGCAAGTGGGGGAACCTAAACAAGATGGAAAAATGCTATAATAGACCTTTATTATTTCCCAATTTTAAACAGAAATATCATAGATATATGATCACCAATTTACTCATCATAACCTATTTTTCCAACATTTTGAAGTTGTTTTCTTTGTTTTTTCCAGGGCAGGGGCCTGGAGGGGAGGGAAGTAATGGAATGGGTTATGCAACTAAACCTGGTCCACTTTTTTACACTATAAATATGACAGTGTCTTAAAATGAAGAGGATTCTGAGATCTAGATATGTCACTATCAGGAAATTCAATATATAAGATGAAAGGAAACTCAATAAATAATATTAAACAAATGTAGTGTTAAAATAAATTATTATGGTTTAAATGAACTACTTAATAAAAGGTTCCTTTTTGCAAATGTTACCTCATTAATCTTCACCATAGTCCTAACATGTAAGAATTATTAATTCTACTGTTGTATAAAAACAAACCAAACCAAATCAAACAAAAATGATTTGAACACTATACCAGAGACTATATATTAATTTATCTGGAGAGATGTTAGAGTGGCAAGTAAATTTGTTCTAAGAATCACAACTTAACAATTAATTTGTTTCCAATAAGGAGATATTTAGGGTTTTCTATTACTGCTATCATCTTGTATAAATAATTAATACCATTTAACAAGATTAAAATTTGCTAACAATCTATTATATTCCTACCATTATGCTAGAACCATTGTTGGATATAAAAGAAGTACTGCATAGTACTTCATAAAATACTTCCTAATAATTTATAGAGTTCAGATACCATACATTATGCCAAGAGGGACTTTGGAAGAAATCTATTCTACTTTATTCATTTTAGAAATAAAGGAACTCAGAAAGTACCCAAGGTTATACAAATAAAGGGCCAGCTAGGAGATTTAGTAGATAAAGTATATAAACTGGATTCGGGAAGACTTGAATTCAAATACAGTCTCAGATTATTATTATTATTATTATTATTATTATTATTATTAGTAGTAGTAGTAGTAGTAGTAGTAGTAGTAGTAGTAGTAGTAGTAGTAGTAGTAGTAGTAGTTAATGTAAATCTGGGCAAATCACTTAACCTTTTTTGCTTCATTTTCCTCCTCTGAAAAGTAAGTTGAAGAAGGAAATGGCTAATTTTCATATGAAGGAATTAATGAATAGGTAATTTTCATATGAAGAAATTAAAACTATTTTAGTAAAAAAATGCTCTAAATCACTGTTGATTAGATAAATGCAAAATAAAATAAATCTGAGGTACCAACTAACATCTATCAGATTAGCTAACATGATCAAAAAGAAAAATGATAAATGCTTGAGGAAATATGAAAAAATCAACACATTAATACACTGCTTGTGGAGCTATGAATACAACCATTTTAGAGATCAATCTATAACCATGCTCATAAGAGCCATAAAACTGTGCATGCCCTTTGACCAGAAATACCACCATTAGGTCTGTATTTCAAAGAATATAGAGATATCAGAAAAGAACCTACATGCACAAAAATATGTATAGAAGCTCTTTTTGTGTTGTCAAAGAACTGGAAGCTGAAGGGATGTCCATAAATTGGAGAATAGCTACACAAGCTGTAATGGAATACTATTGCACCATTAAGAAATAACAACCAATATGTTTACAAAAAAAAAAAAAGATGGAAAGACTTACATGAAGTGATACATAGTGAAGCAAACAGAATGAGGAGAATGCTGTATACAGTAATGAAAAAATGTATGATAATCAATTGTGAATGACTTAACTGTTCAACAAGGTAAGGATAACTTCCAAAGATTCATAACAGAAAAAAGATACAACTGTCACAGAAGGAACAGATGGAGTCTGAATGCAAAATGGAACATGCCATTCTTTATTTCCTTCTTTAATTTTTCTCTAGTGTAAGCAATATGCTTTTTCTTTCACAATATGACAAACATGGAAATATATATTAAATGATAACATTAAAAATTTTTAAATTTTATGATAATATATACAACCTATATCATATTAAAAGCATTCTTAAGGAGGGGGGAAGGATGGGAGGGAGAGAAAATGGACTATAAAATATCAGAAAATAGGAAAGATGATGAAATAAGGTCTAAAGCTTTTCACCCTCTTAGAACTCCCTACAAATAACCAAAAATAACTTCATAAAATCAATAATAAAAGTTGAAAACAGGTAGGAGTCCTAAGTACTAAGAACAGCGAAGGACCATTAGGGAGAACTTTTTTTAACTTCCCTGACCTCAGTCCCACCCTAGTATGGCCAGAACTAGAGGCAATCCAAAAAGCAGCCTTGGAGGACAGGATTAGCAATCTTGATTGTTTGCTGAGTTAGGGGACCTGATATCATAGGAATTTGAACCCAAAGGTAGAGAGGCCCTGGGGGCAGCTACGTCTACTGCCCCCTGGGCTCCAGATAGAGGGGCAACTGAAAGAGTAAATAAATCTGAGTCCTCAGCAGGCAACCAGTCCCTAAGTGCAAGAACTCAAGCCTTACTGGCAACAAATGAAGGACTTTGGTGTCCTGAAAAATTTGACCCAGATTCCTGTTCATTAAGGTCTGCAAGAGTAGGAAAGGAGGAGTAAGGAAGGAGTATGAACTGGTGAGTGTGTATGCTGAGGGACTGGGGACCTCCATCAGCTGTGATGATCACTCCCAGGGAAATGAATGAAGTCCCTGATTGTTGCCACAGAAGGAAACTGACTGGCTGCTTGCTGTTGCAGTAGCAGAACTGCCTCTGGGGTTCTGGTTGGAGCTCCTAAAGTCAATCACAGACTGGGGCTTGAGGTTTGTGGACTATAAAAAACACAATAGCTAAATAAGATCCAGGAAAAAAATAAACATACACACACAAAAAATATGAAACCAGAGGTAATCAATGCAATAGGAACTCCAGGATTCCAAAAACAAAAAACAAAAATCAACAGTAATTCTTTTGGCCTGGCTCTATTCTATAGGTCTGGCCTAAATAATAAACAAAAATGAGTGAGCAAAGGAGAAATAAACATAATTTTTAATGTTAATATGTGGTTAATTTAATATACACATATAAAGATCTTTAGGAGTGGTTTATTGGCCCCAGATTTCTTTTTTAGTTTGACACCATTGATCTAGGAAATTCTAAGGCTATTTATTATTGGGTAATAACAGTATGATATGCAATAACAGAGACAGTTTCCTTATCTAGGGGTTCCCTATATTAATGAAATCACAGATGTTGTCTACATATATCAGTAAGATGCTCAACTGCTGTTTATCAGTACTTTCACTAAGTGCTGAGCATACAAAGGCAAAAATGAAGCAGTTTTGTCATCAAGGAAAGGAGATCATATTCTATTTAACTTAAGAGAAGTATTAGAAATGTGCAATTAAAAACTGCGTCTACTCAATAAGGAAATTTTTGACTTTTGAGAATCTTCTTTTTAAAAACTGAAAAACCTTCTCCTAAATAAGTAAGCAAGCCCTGGACATGGATAATTGTTATCTGGGGCCTTTTAGAAAAGTTACTATTTAAGGGTTACCAGTCATATTTCTTGGAACTCAAATGGCAAAAGTATAATATTCTCAACCAGTGTATGCCTTGAATAGAATTTTTCAACAAATAGGAAAAGTTGTGTCAAGTTCTTTGCCCAAATCAAAGAACGTTATTTTGGAGGTGACCATTGGAATGCTAGAAAGGATAGTATTTCAAGATATGAGACAAACTCAGTTTGTAGTACCATTAGCCGATTCCACTGGCAGCCCTTTCTGGTTTGGCCATTGGCTGTCCAATATTATTAAGCCATACTGATTATAGAATAATCACTGGGCTTCTAAGTGAGTAGTCATGTGAGATAGATTAACTTTACATTTCACTCAGAACTCTAGCTTCAATCTTTTTTTAAGCAATAAATTCACATATAGTCACTATTTAAGGCTCACTCTGGTTTATTTTGATAATTAATTGAATTCAACAAACATTCATTAAATACTTACTGTGGCCAAGCCAGTGTTCTTGACTGAAAATCCAGAGCTATAAAGGAAAGGTCATCCCCTCAAAGAGTTTACATTATACTTGAGAGGTAAAACATGTAAGTAGATGAATAATGTAAATTGAATTTGATTTCAAGAGGGACAAAGAACTAACAAGTAGGAGGTAGGCAGAAAGATATGCAGAATATGGTATTTAAGCTGAAATTTGAAGGAAACTAGAGATTCCAAAGAGTGGAGGACAGAAGGCATATGAGTGATAGAACACAGATTTAAAAAAAAAACTCAAAAACTATCTGGGCTATATGGCTAGAATATTGAGTGCAAGAAAAGGAGTAATAGGAGAGGTCTAGAAATAGTGAGACTGAAGAAGAGAGAGGAAAAGGGTGGATGAATAGAGGAGGTTAATTTTCATCCTAGAAGCACCAAGAAGCCACAGAAGATTTTAGAATAAGGGAGAGCCATGATCAGGCCTATGTTTAAGGAATACTAAATAGCTAGGCAGCCAGGATCATAATGGATAAAGCCCTAGGCCAATAGTCAGGAAAATAAGTTCAAGTCTTGTCTCAAACACTAGCTCTGTGATTTTTCAATTCACTTAACCTTTTTTTTTTTTTTTTTTTTGCTTCAGTTCCTTCATCTTTAAAATGAGAATAATAGAAGCACCTACCTTTCAGGGTTTTTATGAGGATTAGATGACGTAATATTTGTAAAGCATTTAACACAAGGTCTGGTATATAGGAAGGACTATGTAAATGCTAGCTATTATAATTAACATGGCAGTTAGTGGAGAGATATAAAATGGCACAATAGATAGAGAATTGGAAATGTGTTAAGAAGATATGGATTTGAAACGCTTTTCTAATTCTTACTACTTTAATGATTCTAGGAATATGCTTAGACCTCTTTGAGTCTCAGTTTCATCACCTATAAAATTAAAGGACTGGATTTGATGACCACTAAAGTCACTCCAAGCTCTAGGCAAATTATAATCCAGAAGAGTGTAATAAGGGAATAAAGCAAGTGGATGGGGTTTGTAGGTCCCTAAGTCAGTAGGTAGGAAAGGAGAGTGCAATAGAGGAGGTAGTAAACTGAGGTTGTAGGAGAAATGTAAGGGAACAACTGAGTTTAGGGAATTATAAGATGATGGAGTATAATGAGAAGCAAGGGGAGAGGATGAGGTAGTTGGTCAAACAGCTGCAACAGGGAGACACAGACTGGGTACACAGGCTTGAGACAGAGATACTGAAGGGAGACAGGTTGAACCCTTTCAGGTAGGAAGGGCACTTCTACAAACAAAAGGTAGGGCTAGTCAGAAATGGTTTGAAACTAACTAGAGGGCTTTCTAGTCAGTTTCTCAGGTTCACAAAGGAAGAGTCCCAAGGCTCTTCCTTGTCTGTGAAATAGACTGGCTTCTCAGAGGAAGTATAGAGATCACCACTTCCTCCAAGATGGATGCCTCCAACTCCTCTCAGGACCCAGAGAGAAACTATTTCTTTCTCTCCTTATCCCTCTTTTATCATTCAACCAATGATTTAGCAAAAGGTTTGATTAAATGACAACAGGGTTTGTTGAGTTTCAGGGTTGATTATAAAGTACAGAGGGATACAAGGTTTCTCTAACAATTGCCTAGGGAAGAAGCTTCAGGTGGGGGAGGGACACAGGAATGGGAGACTGAGAAAGAGCCTGCCCTCACTCAGTCCCAGGAGGTTTTGTTGCCTTTAAGGTTGAGGAAGTTACACACAATGAATCAGGAGATAATTTGTATCAAGGGTAAGCCCTACTTGACTTTGGGGAAAACCTAAGTCTTCAAAGTTTGATTGCTACTACCCAAATCCACCCTTCTCCCAAAACCCATAGGAAATTAGGAAAGGAAATGGGGAATTGAATAGGGAAGGTCAGGGAGATTCAGAGGAATTAGCTAAGCTACAAAGTCTCAAGAGAAGGGCACAGAATCAACGAATCAAGACCAGATTTCAGCCCCAAGACCAAGCTCAGTTGAACCTCCTGCTCTGACCAAGCCTCCAGGATCAACTGCCTCTAGTCAGGGTCCTAAACCCTCTCAACTGCCAGAAATTCTGCAGTTAGCCTTTTGCAGAGTTGATTGCACCTTTGTACTACATTGGGAATTAAAGAGAACATCATACGGACAAAGGGAAACCAATTAGGATGCTATTGTAACAACTGTGGGAAGAAATCACTAAGTGGTGAGTGAACTAGGGTAGGACCCACTGGACTGAAAAGAACAGCTGTAAGGTATATTATGAAGATATTTTATTTTTGTATTTTTAAAGTATCCTTTGAGATTATAATCACCTTGAGAGCAGAGAATAATTTTGTAAAATTCTATTTATACCACAATACCCTGTACAACTATCTATTTACTAAAGATTTTTTTTGATGATGGTAAATATAGTCTGGAAAATGCATAATGTAGCTTCTCACAGGGTAAAAAGAATGTGTTACTTCACCTTATCTATAATTGAGTTTTCCTATTCTTTCCAATGGGCAGCTTGATAATGAGATAAATAGAATTCCAGAGCTGAAGTATCTAAAACTCATTTTCCTGAGTTCAAATCTGGCCTTAGACCCTTACTAGCTATGGGACCCTGGACAAGTCATTTCATTCTGTTTTTTTCAGTTTCTTCATCTGTAAATGAGCTAGAGAAGGAAATGGCAAACCATTCAGTGTTTGCCAAAAAACCACGAAATGGAATCAAGAAGAATGAAACATGACTGAAAAATGCCTGAATAACAAATTCCATCCAATGTCTGTGAAGATGTCTCAAGGTAGTGAACTTAGAAAACTACAGACTGGTGATTTTAGATTTTCAACATAAGGATGCTAGTTTGTATGCCGGTTAATAGCATAATTTACTTTTCAATCAATCAATTAATATTCATTCAAAGAGTATTTATTAAGAACCTAGTATGTACCAGACATTGTGCTAAGCACTGGAGTTTAAAAAAGACAAAAAACAGTCCTTGCCCTCAAGGAGCTTACAATCTAATCAATAATTTTGTAAGCTTTTTACTTTTTTGTTATTTTTAAATCCTTACCTTCTATCTTAGAATCAAAACTAAGTACTAGTTCTAAGGCAGAAGTATGATAAGGGCAAGGCAGCCTGTCCAGAGTCACACAACTAGGAAGTTTCAGGCTAGATTTCAGCCCTGGACCTCCTGTCTCTAGGACTAGCTCTCTAAAGGCTGAGTCACCTAGTTGGCTTTGTTGTTGCTGTTGTAATTTTTTTTTAAATATCACAGATTTTACCTAAGGAAATTTAGTTGTTTATTCTCCTAGGAAAAAACTGAAACAGATGTTTTTATCATCTCTTTTCCAATCATTTGATTCTATAGGAAAATTTTAATTTTCATTCTTTCCCCATCTTGCCACATTTGAAAGAGTTCAATTGATAGAGTTATTGTGCTTAGTTCATATTTTTCTAAGTATGCATAGAGATGAGAAATGTACCTTTTGAGATTTCAAAAGTGATTCTTCCCCTCCAAAAAGGGATAGATTGAGGTATGTGTCTTTATCTTAAAACACTAAACTCCATTTTTAGTTTATTATTTTAGCTTCTCACAAAGACACCTGTCTAAGCCAGTGACACTCTGGCAATAAATGAAGAAGAGGCAATATAACTTCTTTGTAACCACTTTTTTGTACATTAGCTGCATTATCATGGAATTAAATCTAATCTACCAGAACAGACATATCAGAACAAATTGAATAGAAATACTGAAACTAATAGAAATGTGTGATTCTCTTGAGCCATCCTTCTTCTACCTAATCTTAGTTGCTGTCTGAATTCCTGAAGTGTTCAGAGATCTAGCCTGGTTTGGAAGAAATTCCGTGGAGGCTGTGAACCAATGAGGTATACATAAACAGACTCCCAGAATAAGACATATCATCCTTGGTTAGAGTATTTTGCTCTAGGTTATTGCTACTTGGTTAGTGACATATAGTTAAAGAAGAATATGAAAATGTGACCAGACATGTTCATTGCTTCAATTTAATCCAATCAAGCAACAATTTATTAAACACCAATTATATGTAAGATAATATGCTTAGTAATGTAGATACAAAGCCTGAAAATCTAGAAATTTTATGATTCAGAGGTAAGGACAGTGTACCTTCCAGATATGAACCACTGATGATGATGGTATAGGCTGATTTTGGTGCTAACCTCAACTATCATTCTTTTCTCTGGGCTTGTTCCCTCATCCAATTGTAACTTATTCTGACAGGACTAGAGTTCCTGGAGAAAGTTCTTAATGCTTCTGTGGCTCTAAATTCTCTCTTTCTGAATCCTATGCCTATGTCTGTCTCTGTTTCTTTATTCTTTCCTCATTCCCTTCCATTTCCTCATTTTATCTTGCTCTGCTTCTTTGCTTTCCTATCTTCTCTCCTCTTGCTGTTTACTTTCTCTTTGCTTCTGGATTTCTGTCTTTTTCTCTATATTTAACTCTCCTTCCTCCTCCTTTTCCTTTTTCTTCCCTTCTCCTCTCTCAGACACACATACAGACACACACAAACATACACACATTCGTAAGAACAGATTCTAGCTTGGGGAGGATACACTTCTACCACTTATCATTGTAGTTCCTGAGCACAGCAAGAATAATTGTGGCATTTATTCAGTAAGTAAAGTCAATAAACATTTGTTTAGCATTTACTATTTGTCAGGCACTGTGCTTAATTTTGGGTATACAAATCTGAACAAAAAGAAAGATAACCCCCTTTTCTAAGAGCTTGTATTATAATGGAGGATGACAAGATAGAAAAGAGAGTGTAAACACACGTGTGGAGATGGAAGACAGAAAATAGCAAGAATACATATAATAATACCAATATACCAAGAAGACATAGTAGATAAAGCTAGAGTGAACATCAGAATTAGATGAATGTGTAAGCATTCAAAGCTGGCCTGGGTACTTTTTCAAATTAGAGATTTTTGTAGGAACTCATCAATCAAAGGAATGGTCCAAGATGTGGGAGGAATCTTCCAGGGTATAAATGTGATAACTTAGAAGCATCCTCTAGGGCACAGTGAAGACCAGAAAGTAACAAGTAGGTTTGAGAGAGGAATGAAGGTATATGCATGGCTGGCCTGTGCACTTACTCAAAAAGAAGTCTCCTGGATGAATTAATCAATCAGAGGAAGGAGCCACAAAAGTGGAGAAAATCTTCCAGGATAAGAAGGTAAAAGGTAGAGAATTATCAAGGATGGGGAGTCCTCTGGGAAATCACAGTTGATAAACTACCATAATCACTCAATAAAAAGCCAAAGCAAGACATTACAGTCATCCTGTAAACTAGTCACATTTTTCTACCAATTCAATAATGGCTACAAACTTATAGAACCCAAGCAGAAAAACAAATGAGTAGAAAATTAATGTACCCAGGGCAACTCCTTCTTTGAGATTTTAGACCTTAGTGCCCCTTTATGTCTCCATGAATACTCTATATCAAAAAGACAACCAAAGCCTAATTTCCTGCTAGGGAAGGGCCCTAGCCCTTCCTATTATCCTATTGACAAAGGAAGGAAGGAAGAAAATATATTAAACACCTACCTACTAAGTGCCAGGCACTATGTAAAGTGCCTTAAAAGTATAATGTCATTTAATTCTCACAACAACCCTGTAAGTTAGGTGGTGTTGACTCTCATTTTAAAAATGTGCAAATTGAGGCAAACATGGGTTAACTGATTTGTGAAGTCATACAAATAGTAAATCTGGGGCAGGATTTTGACTCAAAGCACAGAATTCTATCCATTTCACCATATAATTACTCTTTCAGGGAAGGGAAATGTTGAGAAGTGAAGAAGAAATCCTTTCACTGACAAACAACTCCTTTAAGCCAGAGAAAAACCAAACTTCTGAGATCTGCAAATAGCGGAGGTTTCTGCTTCATAAAGTCAGCTCCAGGTTTCCTTTTGCAGCAAAGTACACCCTATAGCAAAACAATCATTTACAAACTTCAAAACCTGAAAAACAATCACACGCAAATGAGCTTATGGACCATCATGCTTTGCTGCCACCATATATCTCAGACATTTCTTTGCCTTCAAAAAAGTCCTCTCTGTACATTTGTCTTTGGAGCAATTTTGTATCCATTCTGTGTGTGTGTGTGTGTGTGTGTGTGTGTGTGTGTGTGTGTGTGTGTATGTGTTTCTTCAACAGCTTTTCCGGAAGACTATTTTTTAGGAGGTAAATTGTTACCCATTTTCATACAAATTTTCTTTCTTTTTTTTTTTTTTGCTTTTATCTGACTCTCCCAGAAACATAATTATTCACATACTAAAGGAGTAACACTTTAAAACAGAATCACAGTTTAAAACTTCTAGTTTAAAACTAGAAGGATTTTAGAGGTCATTTAGATTAATATTCTCATTTTTAATGATGAGGAAGGTCAGGCCCAGAGAGATTAAGTTATTTGGTCCAAGACAGTCAGGCAGAATCTGAACCATGATTTTGATTCCAAATCAGGTGTTCCAGAAATTGCACAGTATTGTTATGCAAAGGCATAGAGCCTGGAAATGGAAAGTCATGAATGCCCAACATTTAGCATGCAGAGGACAGGAATGCCTTTTAAAATAGACTGGAAAAGTAGATAGGAGCCAGTATGTGGAAGGCAGTCAATTCCAGGCTAAGTTTGTATTTTATCAGAGAAGCAACACAGAGACTTTGAAGATGGCTACTTTTCTACTGCCTATAATCATATTGAATCATCTCAAAAATTCTCAAAAAACATTCACTCAATCTGTCCATCCCCACTAAACACTGCCCTGCAACTCTGACATTTGTAGCAAACTCTTTGAAAGGGCAGTCTATAATAGCTAGCTTCACTTTCTCTCTTTACAGTCCAGTTTCCAATGCCATGATTCCACTGAAATTGTTATCTCCAAAGTTACCAATGACTTATTAACACATGTCTTCTATGTGTGTCCCCCTTCTCATTTCCCTTTTCCTTATTTCTTTTAGTGATATCATCATCTCCTAGATATCCCATATTCATCATTCTTTGATCTACCTAAAGCTGTCAGTTTTATCTTTACATCTTTTGAATAAGCTCTTTTCTCTTTTGACACTGTCACCAATTAGATGGGAGGTGCTTAATAGATGTTTGTTGACTGACAGAGAGGGAATCCTACAGACAGAGTGGATAATGGGTGAAAAAATCTCATAATTTATTGTTTTTAAGAAATATATTCAAGCACAAACACACAAAATAAAAATGAGATGGAAGGGAAAAATTACTTGCATCAGGAGAATCCAAGAAAGTAAGAATTATAATCTTGAGAAATGAATTTAAAAATACATACCACCATTAGTGATAGGAAAAGAAATAACATTATACTTAGAGGAACACTAGATAATTAACAAAAAGGCCAGTTTTGAACGTAGGACCTCCCATCTCTTGGTCTGGCTCTCAATCCACTGAGCTATCCAGTGCATCCTATTGAATTATTTTTAAAGAAACTATCAATGGTGTGTGAGAATATACCCTGGTCTATGTAGATTTACAAAAAAATTATATTAAATATTTAGTACCTTTAGTCTGATTTTTTCTCAAAAACTGATAAAGAAATTAATCACAACATTTCCTTCCTGAAGCAAATGGTGTACTAATACCTAAACCATGCCATTAAAACTCAAAAATAAGAAACATATGCCAATATTATCATTGAATACTGATTTAAAATTATCAAATCAAAATATGACAAAAATGCTATAACAATTTATCTAAAATATCATTAACTTTGAATAAGCCAGATTTACACCAGTGATATAAAGATGACTTAACATGAGAAAAATTATATAACTAATCATAATAAGAAATGGGAAGATAATAAGCATTTATATGGTACCAACTTATATACTAGGAATTATGCCAACCATTTAAAAATATTATCATTTGCTCCCCACCCCTACCACCCAAAAATATTTTTGTTAGGTAAATGTCTTATTGTCCCCATTTTAGAGCTGAGAAAATTGAATAAGACATAAATTAAGAGATTTGTCTAGAGTCAGAATGCTACTAAATGTCTGAGCTGGATTTGAATTCAGGTCTTCCTCTGGTATTGCCTAGCCTACATTTTTCTTTGACTACAAGAATAGAATGAGATACTTTGACAAAATGTTTTGAAAGTATAGGTAATAAGGGAGGTAAGTGGTTCAGTGAATAGAAAGCAAGGCTTAGAGAAGAGAGATCCTTAGTTTAAATGTGGCTTCACACTTATACTAGCTATTTGATCCTGGGCAAGTGACTTAACCCCAATTCCTAGACTTTATTACTCTTTTACCTTGGAATCCATGCCTGGTGTTGCTTCTCAGACAGAAGGTAAAGCTTAAAAAAAGTGTAGATAAACTGTCCATAACTTTCATCTTAAATTCTCTTCTGATGCCTATCAAAAAAGTTAATAATGTTAGCTCATTAGTTTATTTTTTTAATCTTTTAATGAAAACATGCTGGAGATATATAAACCACTGTTTGTTTTTCTGTTCACCCACCCAGCCTTTATTAACCTACTGTATAATTTTGTCTTGAATCAATTTTAACCTCACTGACCTATTGCTTGATAATGCCTGTTTTACTTTTTTTTTTAATAATGACTCCCTTTCTCCAGATATATTGGACCTCACTCAATATCTTGACATTAAAAAAAGGGCTATAGACTGGCTCTAGGGGCTGACTTCTACATGGTGGATTCTTCATACCACAAGGATCTATAGATCACCCACTTCAGAGACCCTGCCTAGTTTCTTTATGTTCCTTCCTCCTCTCTCCAAACTCACCCCTGCTCAGATGCTAGTCATATGTTTGGCTCCTGCCACAAGCTTCAATGACTCCTTGGGATGGATTTTTCCTAGGACTGAAATGGTATCTGATGTAGAAAAAGAGTGCAAAGAGTTATAGCACATTTGTGTAACTCAACATAATGCAACAGTCAAGAATCAATCTTGATTTGATATCACTATTTCAAGAAATGAGTTCTTGCTCTCATTTGAAAATGACTTTAAGTGCTTCCAGTTCTTCCTCAAACCTCTGAAACACATATGGTTTTATAGTAGCTATTTGCAGCACATAAATTGCTCAGATACTCCAGCTTATTCCAATTGATCTGCATTGTCCTGAGTTGAGAATAAGTAATCTTATCTGAAAAGTTTCCTGTGTGTGTTATCACACTAGGGAAATGGCCAAACAAAAAGGAGGTAGAAAAGTAAAGGGACAAGCACTTATTAAGTTGATACAGTATACCAGGCACTTTACAAATGTTAACTCATGAGCCTCAAAACAAACCTAGGATGTAGGTGCTACTGTTATCATGATTTTCAGTTGAGGAAAATAGGGTAGGCAGGGGTTAACTGACTTGCCTATTGTCACACAGCTAATTAGTATTGAAGGCTATATTTGACTTAGGTCTTCCTGACTCCACTTTACCATGTAGTTGTCACTTAGCGGAGATTACTAAAGACCATCTTAAATAGAATATTGGAAATATTGGTCAACAAAATTTGCACATTTTTCATCATTTGTCTTATTGCTCATATTTTTTGGTTGTCATTTCATAGGAATTCCTGGTGCAGTCAGGTGGTGCAGTAGATAGAATGCCAAAACTAGTCAAAAAGACTCATCATCCCCAGTTTGAATCCAGTCTTGGGAACTTCTTAGTTGTGTGACCCTGGACAACTCACTTAACCTTGTTTGCCTCAGTTTCCTCATTTGTAAAATGAGTTAGAGAAGGAAATGGCAAACCATTCCCCTATCTTTGCCACAAAAACTCCAAAATGAGTCAGAAAAGCAGGACATGACTGAAAACATTTGAATCTTAGAAAAAGAATTCATAATGTGGTAACTTTTTATTATTTCTGAAATCATGTTGAAACTATTTCCATTGAAGACTTTGGAGAATGGCAAGAACATAATATTTAAAGAAGTTTGTCTTCATTTATTCTTCTCTCATTTTTATAATAAATGTTAATTTTTATTGTGTTGTTTATTTTTTATTGTATCACAGTCCATAGGCATATTCTAGGACAGTGATGGTGAAACTTTTAGACACTGAGTGCCCAAACTGTACCCTCACACAATATGTGAGTTACCCCTTTACCCTTGAGAAGGGAGGGAGGAAGTGCTCACATTGGACTGCTGAGCAGAAGGGTGGGCAAAATGAAATATGTCCTCAGATACAATGGAGAGGGGTGAGGAGAGCAGCCTCTTCTGGCATGTATGCCATAGGTTCAGCAATACAATTCTATGATATATATAGGCTTGTGTAGCATGATCATGAACATGTGTGCCAGAGCACAATCACTTTTAATGTATTGGTGTTCTTTCTTTTAGATCCCTTATCATTTATGGCTTTTGTGTTCCTAATGTTTTTTTTTTTTGATGTAGTGGTTTTGGGATTCATTTTGTAATGATGAACATTAATGTTAAAATCTTTCTCATCTCTGCCTTTGTATTGATACCTGACACAATACAAATATTCAGTTATATTACCTCTTAGAATTTCATGGTATGGGAAATGCTATTATCAACATATCTTTATGGTGACATACATAAGAACCAGTGATCCATTACAAAGCTAGTAAAAATAATGAGCAATATTATTTTTTTCAAAGTAAATGAATGTAATGATTAAGGAATAGAATATTTCTCTTTCAAAAGCAGAGTAAATATAATTACAACCAAAGCAACTTCTATAATCCTGACTATGTAACTCAAAGTCCATCCTCTAACTACAGTGTAACTTTCATAAATAATAGCCATATTTCAGCAAGACACGATCATTTTTTATCTTATCAGGAATTTGGGGGAAAAACATCTTCAGTGTCTACCTGTACTCACTTCCCTT
Organism: Gracilinanus agilis; assembly: GCF_016433145.1. Lineage (NCBI taxonomy): Eukaryota > Metazoa > Chordata > Mammalia > Didelphimorphia > Didelphidae > Gracilinanus > Gracilinanus agilis. The sequence continues at coordinate 366,289,535 of NC_058132.1, forward strand.
CAACTTGCCATGTATGGCATATATTGATGTATGCATATATACATATAGATAACACATAATATATAAACATGTGTATACATGCACATGTATAACTACATGTTTACACACACTATATATATTATATATAATACATTACATATTTGAGAAAGAGAGAGAAACAGAGGGAGAGAGAGGGAGACATGGAGAGAAAGGTGATACTTTAGGGTTCTAGAAACATGCCCCAGTAGTTCTCTCATTGTCTCCACTGATGCTTGAATATTTTCTATAAGGGAGAAAGGTTTGATTCACAATTAGCAACATGGCTTCTCACAACAACCTTAAAATTTGGATGGCATTCAAATCATCAATTTGAAGTTGAGGAACCTGGGACAAACAGAGGTTAAAATATTTGTCCAGGATTACAAAACTAATAAGTGTCTAATACCAGATTGAAAAGAATCTTCCTGTCTCTAGGTCAAGCATTCTATGTACTTTGCTACCAGCTGCCTCAAGGCAATAGTAGTAGAGAATAACACCCCAGTCACTCAGAATTTGCTAGAGCCTTCAAGGTAAATATAAGCTGAATGGATCTGAGAGAGTAGGGACAAAAGGTACATATTACATGAGGTAGTAGAACTATCACATAATTCTTTCACAGATCCATTCACAGGAGTAATATAGAAAATACCTGATGAATTCAAGTATCAGAGGCAGAGGAAAAATAGATCAAATCATGTTGAATATGAACTGTAAAATTTGGAGGTAACCTCCTTTTTCATAATCCCATTAGAGATTGATAGCGAGCAGAGAGAATATAACTGGGGTAAATGTGAGTTTAGGAACTAAATGTGAGTTTGTAATCATAAAGAGTATTTATCCCAGATCCATCCTATTATCAACATACTAACAATATTTACAAGCCAGTTCATTTATTAAGAGAATTGTCATTGTACGATATGAAAGAATATGTGAATTTATGGCAAGGTAAGAATGTGAAGGGCTTACAAAACTTTAACTTTGGCAGGCTGGTATTCTTTGATTCTTACTTCCAATATCCAGACAAGACTAGAAATGGTTCCCATTAAAACTGTTAAGAAAGAAAGGGTCAGAACAAACCAGATGTATGCCCTTTGCTCTATTGGCACCAGACTCTTTCTTGGGAAATTTCATCATTAATTCAGTGTGTTTCATATATGGATAAATTTTGTCACTCCAACATCCAAAACCAAATAAGTCATGATTCTTTAGAAGTATTTTTTCTTAAATACATCTCCAAATTGATTGGCACATAATGTTATTATCATTTATGTTCCGTCGTCCAGGAGAGTAGTGTATTCCAAAAACTCAATTTTCAACATCATTTTTGAATGAAGTACTCTACATCCAGTTGAAAAACACCCATAAAAATTGCAAATGAGGTCATGTTCATTCTTGCAGGGACAGAAGCAATTTCCTCTCTAGACTCAACTCATTTTTTAAATGGTGTGGGATTCATATTCTGGAGCACCAGCATCACATTATCCTCACAAGTATATCTAATCTGTGGTATGTCTATGTTTTCTCAATTTAAAACAAGAAAGTTCAGAATTTCTGCATTTTTCCTTATGATGACATTGATATTTTATATTGATGTAGTCACCACTCCCTTGGTTGATTACCTTTCAATTTATAATGGTTTTATCTACTGACCCATCTTTTACCAGAACTTCTGTGTTGTCCCTTGGAATGTCTCTGCAACTCCAAGATAACTCCCTTTATTATTTTGTGGGGATCATTCACAAAAATGGCCCTGAGGTAGTTAGATTTGCATATTTTTACAGGTTATCATGTAAAACCCTTTCTATTTATTCAAATGTTTTCATAGAGTATATAACATTTTCCCACAGGTCAGTGATTGTTTCCTTGCTGTGAAAGTATTCAAGGATACTTGTTGTTGCTGAGGTCTTTCAGTTGTATCCGACTTCTTGACTCCATTTGGGGTTTTCTTGTCAAATATAATGAAGCAGTTTGCTATTTCCTTCTCTAGTTCATTTTACAGATGAAGAAACTGAGGAAAACAGTATTAAGTGACTTTTTCAGGGTCATACAGCTAGTGTCTGAAACCAGATTTAAATTGATATCTTCTTGACTCCACTGTGCTCTGTCCACTATTTTCTATCCACTATGCCACCTAGATGAACAAGAATATAAGCAGGAATTCAAAACAACACCAAACTTCAAAGCTTTAATGAGAGAAAAATAAATTTTTAAACATAAAAATATGAATATGATTCAAAAAATTTTGTATTAAATATCTATGCCCAGCAAATTAGTGTTTTAAAATTCAATAAATACTTTTTCCTCAAAATATAAGATGTTGAATTAAAATGAATTAAATATAAAGCATCAAATTTTAAAATTACATAATATTAAAAACAATAAAAATTAAAATAAAAAGTAGTAATTTTAAGCATGTCACCAAGACTTGCAGCAATAATGCAAGAAAAAATCTACTTAAAAAGAATCAGGATCAATGTATTAACAGTATTCATAATCACAAAGCAGAAGAACAAAAATAAATCTGAAAAATATCTCAGATATCACACATGCATAGTCGTGTACCCATAAGGGTTTGTTTGTACCGTTCTTCTTTTAATTTTTCTTCTTTTTTAATCAATTACATATAATAAAAACGTTCTGCAGATATTTTCTCAAGTTATATGATTCCATTTATCTCCATCTTCTCCCTTCCCAGGGTTGGCAAGCAATTAGATATATATAGTATCATGCAAAACATATTTATATATTATTCATTTTTGTAAGAGAATAATCATGGAAAAACAAAACTCCAAAATAAACCCCAAATTGAAAAAGCATATGCTGTTATCTGCATTTCAACTGTAATAGTTCTTTCTCTGGAGATGAATAGCATTCTTTGTCATAAGCTTCTCAGAATTGTCCTGGATCTGTGTATTGCTTAGAGTAGCTAAAATTTTCACAGTTAATAATTGCAAAATATTTGTATTACTATGTACAATGTTTTCCTTGTTCTGCTTATTTCAATCTGCATCAGATTGTAGGTATAGATCCTTCTAGTTCTTTCTGAAATCATCTCGTTAATAGTTTCTTACAACACAATGGTATTCTATCACCAACATATACCATAATTTCTTCAACCACTCCCCAATTGATGGACATCCCTTCACTTTAAAATTAATTTTTTTTCTGTACAATTAAAAAAGAATTCTGAGTTGTTACAGGAGAGGAAGGATTAATTGTGAGGTTTTTTGTTATTTTTTTTCTGCAGCCCCCACCTTTGGAATGTGGGCGTTACCAGTCTTTTCTCAGTTTTTCCTTCTCTACTGTGTGAAAGAGAAACTCTATCACATAACAATCACAGAGACTAAAGGTATGGCAAATCACCTAACCTGTTCACCCTCAGTCTGATGAAAAAATATAGAGTACATTCTTTGCTCCAGAGAAAGAAGATTTGTATTTTTATCCCTCTTTGGAATTTATGAAATATAAACCAATGTGGCATAAAAGCTGCTAGGTTGCATAGTGGATAGAGAGGGGATTTGGGGGCATAATATTGGTGGTTGTTACTAAGAACATCATAAAAAAATTGAAAAAGGAAAAAAAAGAAGAGGTTAGCTTAGAACACTTACAAATAGTCTCTGGAAAAAGGAGAGGCAAAAGGAAAAGTTGCCCAAATCAGAATCTGGTATAATTTCTTCAGAAAGGAGAATTCAGTAACAACTGCCCTGCCTAGTTACTCCTTTTGTCTGTGTCTCAGGCCCATAGTAACAACTGTGTTCCTGTATTTGCTCAAAAGTTAGATGTGTAATGCAGGGTTGCAGCAAAATCTCTTGCATTTGCAAAACTAACTAAAGAAACCCTAACAGTTGAAGAAATGGAATGTTGACCCTGGTCTCACGGGCAAAAACCATTGGATCCTGGGACTATAAATATTCCTGCAGAGACAACTGAGGGGCCTTTTGCTTTGGGGGCTTTTGGGCTTTGCCTGATTTCCTTTGACCTCTCCCTTGACATCCTGCTATTCCTTGGATTTCCCCATTAGGCCCTGGGAGGATTGTATTTTGGTGGGTGGAAATCGTGGGAACTAGATTCTGTAGGCAGGCAGGGACAACCTAAACCAAGCCATCACCTCATCTAGTAATCACCTAAACCTTATTACATCAGGGCAGTGAAATCATTCCTGGCTCAGGGAGCTGGCTCCCTCAGCCTAATCCCCCTCTTCTGTGACCCTCTCCCAGCACCAGCTTCTCCCTTAGCAGCAGTTATCAGACCTTAACCCCTTTTCCCTCAGCTTACCCTTGGCTCCAATAAACCCCTTTGGTCTTTATACAGAACAACTAGGGTAAAGGCTAGAGAGAGAAAGAATAACTTTCCTTTATTTCTTGAGGGCTAAACTGGGCATGCATCTTGGGCAGGAAGTGGACCAGCTTTCACTTCCTGTATGCTGGGAGTGGCTTTACAGAAGGGAGGGGCTCTTACTCCTCCCCTCAAAGGAGCCTAGAGATAAACAGGGAGGCTGAATAAAACCTTCAGCCAGGCTCTCACAATCCCTGACTGACCTAAATTGCTCTCTACTAAGAGATAGCATTCCCTGCCTGAAGACTCAGCTGATACCACCCAGAGCCCTCAATACAAGCCTCTTGATTAGCCATATCATATTTCCCTTATTCCATAATAGATGTCCCACTCATTTCCATCCTTTTACTTGTTGTCTCTGTCTTTCTTTTTCAAAAGAGATGTCAGTTCTCCTTTGTTTTTTTCAAATGAAAGGAGGAATAAAGCATCATTTCAAATATGTTTACATTTTCACAGTTCCCAAAAGACAGTTAGGGAAGTCTGAAATTTTTTGCCTATAGCTATATTCCCTTGAGATCAGCTCCAAATACCTGAAACACTCCATCTTATTCCTCTGTGCCTTTGTACCAGCTATCCTGTGTTTGAAAATATGTCCCTTCCTCACTTCTGCTTCATATAATCCCTTATCTCCTTAAGATGTAACGCAAATGTCATACATTGTCTTTCACGACCTCCACAGTTTCTAGAGAATTTTCTCATTTTAAAAATTACCATGAATTTATTTTGTATATGTTTATATGTATATATTTTGCTTCATCCAATAGCATATAAGCACATTTAGGATAGATTTTTCCATTATTATTATTATTATTATTATTATTTTGTATCCCAGCATGGAATATACTGCCTTGCTGAAACTGGGTGCTTGATACATATTTGTTTATTGATTGTTTTATCACCAAGTGACAAATGGCAGAAATTTATTAAATGCAACCACTAAGGATGCATGAGGATCCCTTGCTAAGGGAAGCAGTCTATTATAATCTTTTTTTTTCTCTTGATTTCTCACTTTAACTCTTCCATTGCACTAGTGTTTGCATGTTGGATTGACATGTCCATCTCATCCCCAAACAGTTCTATTCAATGTGTAAGGTTGAAGTGTTGATGAGAATTGCCAAGTAATTGTGAGGTACTTTACTAATTAAGAACTTGGGAAAAATAAATGAAAAAAGCAGTTCCTGGCCTATAGGAGTTCACATTTTAATGGTGTACACAGAAAATGCAAACAAGATATATGCAAGGAAATTTGGAGGTAATCTCATAGGAAAGGCACAAGCACTGGTGGTACCTGGAAAGTCCTTTTGTGAATGGTGAGATTTGGAGTGATTCTTGAAGGAAGTCAGAAGGTACAAATGAAGAGTCAGCATTCTAGATAGGAGTGACAGCCTTTAGAAATGCATAGTTGAAGAGAAGTGACTAGAGGTCAGAAGATAGGTTAAGACTAGATAAATAGTTCTGAGAATCATCTGAATATAGTAAATAATTTGATTCATTGAAACAGATGAAATCACAAAGCAAAAAAGTGCAAACTGAGAGGAGAATAAGGCTCATCTTATTGCCTTTGGTTCATAGCCATTTTTAGATGACATGACATGGCTGAAAATCCAACAAAAGCAGCCACTCAACTCACTAAAGGGCAGGATATTGTATGTACTGACACTTTCTCCAGTGCTGTATTTTTACTCTCTAACCCTCTGCCTAAGCCTTCAGTTTTCCACCTGAAGAAAAGTGTTTTTTGTTTTTGTTTTTGTTTTAGAGGGAGGGACAGAAAAATGAGATGTAGTAGAAAGAGCAATTATGATGGAATCTGAAGATCTGTGTACAAGTAAATCCTTGTTCTGCCAAAAACTGAAAAAGATTTCTTACTGGCATGGCAGACAACATATCTTTATGGGAAGATAAAACATAATTTCACTTTAATATCTTTCCTGACATATACATGAATAAAAACATACACACAGACATTAATTGACCATAATCACTCCATATAATCTCAGACGTGCAACTGAAGAAGAGGGAATGGTTTTGAGGGTCCACAGAATGCCCTGTTGTGGATATTACATGATACCCTTATCAACACCTTGAAATTTTTCAAGGAGGTATTCTTACATGAGATATGTAGAAATTATTCCCACTAGCAACTATATAAGTACGAACATATGAGTTACTCGTTGTTTGGTCAGGACAGAAGTGAAGGTGAGAATCAAAATGGACTGTTCAGAGCACTTTCTTTGCTGTTGCTAGAAGGAATAAATCAGCTGAGTAAATGTTTAATGATAATATTTTACCACCAATATTCTTTCATTTATAAGTAGTAATAGGCCTTTGGCTCTTACTAAACTGTTGGACAGCAATACTTGGGTGCCATGATGCTGATGCTTTTGAGTGTTGTCATTGATCAAATAGTGGATTCCTTTTCTTATTCCTTGTCACCTCAACACATACCATTGCCCCAATTCTCACCTAAGGAAATTCAGAACTTAAAAAAAAAATTCCATTCTCATCAGTGACTCAGGAGAAGGCAAATTCAATCTCTTAGTGAATATTGGGAATTTAATGTAAAAGTGCACAGCTTATAAATGGAAGGTTATGAAGGAATTCAATTTTACATGTTAGCTATCTTATTGCTTCACTGTTAGGATATATATGAGCTTTGTAATGAATGTGTAATATTTCATAAGATTCATAAATGGGTTTGATTGCTTTTTGTTGCTATCTCAATGGGATGTTTATTGTTTCCTTTATCTATCCTATTTATTAATTCCTTCATCTATCCTATTTATTAATACTTTCAGATTTGCTCAAAGGCATCAATTGGAAGTATTAAAAATTTAGGACATCCTCCCCTGTCAAATATCAATGTGTGACAACAAGATCCCTTCCTGCCATCATTCTAATGGGCAATTGCACTAATTACAGGTCATTAAGTATCTAAAATAAAGTTGAAGGAGCAGAGAGAATGAACTTAATTATAAAAAAGTAAATAATACCATATGTACTTAAGGTGGATTGAGAGTGAATGAGACATGTAATTGTTTTAAATAAAACACCAGCAAGGCCATCAAAAGCAAGCCTTTATAGTGCCTCTTAGCTTTTTAAAGCCTTTTGTCAACTTTGAGCTGAACACTCTCATTTCAAAGAACAAATAGGCTCAAGGGAACTGGCCTTTCAAATCTAGGCCAAAATTAAGAATAGTGAAAAATAGGCATTTATGGGACACATTTTGATAAATTGTTATTTTAATGCCACATGTAAAAGACAGACAATCAGATCATAAGAAGACACTAGAAAAAGAGCAAAAGATGGGTATACTGAATGTAGAAAAAAGAGAAGACATAGAGATAGCTAAGAAGTGACAATAGCAATTCCTTGTATTAGCTTTTGATTGCCAATTACACATGAGTCAATCAATCTAACAATAAAAATTGTCACCTACTATGTGCCAGGAACTATGCTAAATTCTGAAGATGTGAAGAGAAATAAAAGTGCCCTTAAGGAGCTCAAAATTTAATAGGGAAGACAACATACAAATAACTGTAAAAACAAAGTGTATACAGGATTAATTAGAAATAACTAACAGAGGGAAGGCACTAGAATTAAGTGGGAACAGGAAAGTGAAGGAAGGCAAGGTACCTAGGAGACAGGTATGAGGAGAGAAAGAGTATTCCAGAAATAGAGAATAATTGGTGAAAAGGCGAGTGAGTGTGTGTGTGTGTGTGTGTGTGTGTGTGTGTGTGTGTGTGTTTGTGTGTAGAGGGAAAGTTGTAGACCATGACTGCCAAACAGAAGATTTCATATTTGATCATTGTGGCCATAGAGAGCTAATGGAGTTTATTTAATAGAAGAATAAAATAGAAATGTGCTCTCAAAAGCTCATTTTGAATCCTTATGGACATTGGGACCAAGTGTGAAGAGACAGACCAAACAGTAGGTTGTTACAACAGTCCAATGATGAGGTAATGAGGACCTTTACCAGGGCCCTGGAGGAGACTTTGGTGGCAATACAGTTATGTACCACTATATCTGACCATATATAGAGATACCACTATATTTCTTCTTTACTCATTAAGTTCTTAAAAGTATTTTAAAGCTCAGTCATAATATTACTTTCCATATGAAACATCATTCAATATACAGAATGATTATGACCTTTCCACCTAGAATCCCAAAGTGCCTTATTTTATGCTATGCTTATTGCGTAATTATAATTATCTGACTTTTTCACCTTCTAGAGTCTAAGCTCTATGAGGATAGCAACTCATACCTATTTTGGAATTCCACTGTGCCTACCACAAAGCTTTGCAAACAGCAGATAACAAATGCCAGTTGAATGAATGAATAAATGTATCTTAAATTCAAATCTTGGAAGAATCTTAGAAGACCCTTATTATGCCACTTTTACTTCATAGGGCAGACACAAAAAGATTAAATGAATTGATGGTCACACAATTATTAAATAATAGAGTTGAGATTTAAACTCACGTCTCCTTACCTCAAATTTAGTATTCTCACTATTATACAATATGCATACATTCATTCAGTGAGTGAACAAAATTATCTGGAGAGCATAGAATAATAACCTGTGTCAGGAAATCAGAACAAGGAAGAAAGCTTCCAAAAAGGAAGTGAAAAGTTACCATGTACACTTGGAGATAAGGAGGTTAAAAGTTATTTTCAATATAGAGGGAACTAGAAACTTTGAAAAGGAAGTGGTTTGTCATACTATAGAGTAATGATGATATTTTCTTTTCTTCTTGGATCTCTATGAGGTATAGTCCTACTGGATGTATTGCTGTGTCAAATAGTATACACAGTTTTATAATTCTTTGGGCAAGTTTCAATTTGCCATCTAGAATATTTGGACTAGTTCACAGCTCAATCAACAGTGTATTAGTGTACTTGTTTTCCCATCTCTCATCCAGAATTCAGTATTTTCCATTTATATCATCTTATCCAATCTTAGAATCAGAAATGATAACTCAAAGATATTTTAAATTTGCATTTCTCCAAATATAAATGATTGAGACATTTTGTATGGCAATTGTTATCTTTGCTATCTTCTTTAAAGTTCATATTCTATGAACATTAATAATTTAGGCAATGGCTTTTATTACTGTTTTTTAATTCAATTCACTAAATATTTTAGAAATTAGCCTTAAGAGAAACTTGTTGCAAAGATTTCTTCCCAGTTTCCTGTTTTTGTTGTTTTTGTTGTTGTTTTTTATTAATTGTAGATGCTTTGGTTTGCACAATGTTTAAAATTTTTATTTCTTCTAAATTAAGGATTTTATCTCCTATGAACCTCTCTTTCTTTTAATTAGTTACGAACTCTTCCTTTATCCATAGATCTGTAAGGGCAATTTCTTTGCTGTTCCCCTCAGTTGCTTATAATATTAACTGTTGTGCTTAAATTATGTACTCATTTTGAGCCCATTCTGATAAATAGTGTGCTTTTCTGCGAGATCAATTCTGTGTTTTCTAAACTTAAATGCTTGAGTTTTTGCTAAATAGTGAGTTCTTTACCTAAAAACTGATATGTTTCTGTTTTTTGAAACCCTTATTTCTTGGCTCATTTACTTTGATATGCTGTATATCTACTTTATTTCATCAACAAACCTCTCTATGTCTTAACCAGTATATAATTTGTTTGATGATTACCACATTGTAGTATATAGTTTGTAATCTACTACTACTAGACACTTGTTTCATACTTGACACACTTTCCCTTGATTTTCTTGAACTTTTTTCCTGATGAATTATGTAATTTTTTTTACCTCTCTAAAATAATCCCTTGATATTTTGATTGTTATGGCACTTAATAAGTAAATTAATGTGCTTAATGTAGTAATTTTTACTACTTTGGCTAGGTCAACTAATGAGTAACTTTTCTTCCATGTTTTAGGTCAGTTTTATTGTTCAAATAGTGCATCATAATTGCCTTCATATAGGTATCAGGGATAGCTTAGCAAGTAAATTCTTAAGTATATTTTCTGTTTGTAGTTAAGTAGAATTTCTCTATTTTTTCTCACTATGTTTTGGTCGTAGTGTACAGAAATAATGATTTGTGCAGGTGTATTTTAAATCCTATAACTCTGCTGAAATTGTTAATTGTGATTTTTTTAGTTGAGTAGAATTCTCATATTATTATCTAAAAAAAGCAATAGTTTTATTTACTTGTCACCTAGGTTTATTCCTTCATTTTCTTTTTCTTGAATCATTTCTATAGCTAACATTTCTAATGTATTATTTAATAATAACAATTGTGATCTTTCCTACAGATTTAATCTTATTGAAAAGGATTCTAGCTCATCCACATTACACATAAAGCTTGCTTCTTTTTTTAGATACCCATACTTAATGTTTTGAGGGGAATTCTATTTATTCCTTTATTTTTCCAATATTTTTAATAAGAATGTGCTCTATTTTGTCAAAATATTTTTGAGTCATGTGAAATATTTTTTTTATTTTTGTTATTGATATGGTCAGTAATGCTTACCCCCAATATTGAACCATTGCTGCTTTCCTTTAATAAATGCAGTTTCATTTTAGCCCCCTCTCAGACCTAAATAAATACAACCACAAATTAAACAAAGTCTATAAATTTCTTTCCTTATCTAGATAACTACTGGTTTAGGTAGCAAGACTATGTATGTGTCACAAAGCTAATTTGATAGGACTCTACTTTGTACTCTTTTCAAAGAGTTTATATAGTATTGAAATTAATCATTATTTAAATGTTTCATCAAATTTACTTGTAAATTCACGGAGTCCTTTCCCAGCGATTTTAGGTTGCTCAATCATAGGTTGTTCAGTTACACATATAGAGAGATTTAGTATTCTATTTACTTTTTTTGTTAGTATGGTCAGTTTATAATTTTGGGGATATGCATACATCATATAAAGATTGTCAGTTTTGTTGACATATAGGTGGGAAAAATAACTACCGATTATTATTATTTCCTCTTTATTGGTTTTGAATTTACTGCTTTTATTTTTTGTTTTTGATAATTTTACTATTTTTATAAACCAAATTAATGAAAAATGCATTTGTTTTACTGTAAAAAGAAGATTCCTAATACTATTTGTTCATTTAATTTTTTTAAGCTTTCACTCTTGTTAATCTTACTTTTGATTTTCTATTTTGTTATTTAATCAGGAATTTATAATTTATTGGTTTCCTACCTATTGAGTTGCACACAAATAAGTTAAGAAGCTTTCTTTTATTGACGCAAACATTTAGACATGTAAATTTTCATATAAACATTACATTGACAGCATTCCACAAAAATGGTGGATTATCTCATTGCTATCATGTTTAATTTATTCTTTGACTCATTTATTGTTTAGTGTTCTATTATTTAGTTTCCAATTAATTTTTATGTATTCTTTAATGAAAATGTATTGACTATATTATATTTGCATTACAATTAGAAAGAGATACATTTAACATTTATGGCTTTCTGAATTTATTTGTGAGGATTTTATGCCCAAGTTCATCATTAGTTAAGTGAAGGTTCAATGTACACCTGGGAATAATTCTTTCTAATCCCATTCGATATTCTCCAAAGTTTTATATCTAGGTTTGTTTTCTTTCTAAAATTCTATTCATGAACCTAATTTCTTTCTTGTTTAATCTGGTGTTGGATTTAACTAAATCTGAGAGATCTAAATTGAAGTTTCCTCTTAATATGGTTTTATTCTTTATTTTTTCCAATAACTCTATTTTTTGTTCTTTAAGAGTATAAGTGCTGTGATATTTAGCATATTTATGTTCAGTATTCATATTATTTCACTGTCTATTGCATATTTTAGAAAAATATTTTTTCATTGTTTCTCTCTTTAAAAAAAAAAAAAACACCTTAATTTCCATCTTAGAGTCAATGCTGTGTATTGGCTCCAAGGCAGAAGAGTGGTAAGGACTAGGCAATGGTGGTCAAGTGACTTGCCCAGGGTCACATAGCTGGGAAGTGTCTGAGGCCATATTTGAATTTAGGACCTCCCGTCTGTAGGCCTGACTCTCAATCTACTGAGCTACCTAGCTGCCCCCTGTTTCTCTCTTTTTATTAGTTCTAATTTACTTTTTTTCTTTATCTGAGATCATGATTACTATTGCTAACATTTTTTGAAACCTCAGGGGGGCAGCTGGGTACATTAGTGGATTGAGAACCAGGTCTAGAGATAGGAGGTCCTACATTCAAATCTGGCCACAGAATCTTCCTAGTTGTGTGATCCTGGGCAAGTAACTGAACTTTCTTTGCCTAGCCCTTACCACTCTTCCACCTTGGAAGCAATACATAGTATTGATTCTAAGGCATTAGGTAAGGGTTTAAAAAGAAGTCTGAGCTAAAGTTCAAATAGATTGTGCTCTAGTTCCTTTTTTTTAACTTCTCTAAAAAATTTTCCCTTAATTACATGTGATATAATTATTGTTTATTTTCTGACATTTTGTAATCAATTTTCTCCTCATCCCCCACCCACTTCCTTTTTCAAGAAGCAGATAATATGGTATAGGTTGTACTTACATTACTAAATAGTAGATATTTTCATATTTTCATATTCATTATGTTATGAAACAAGATTCATATTGTTTATAGTAGAGACAATTTCAAGGAGGATATAAAGTGAAAAATGATTGAAAGTGTTTCAATTTACTTTCAGACTTCATCTGTTCCCTTTATATTGGTGGATTTGCTTTTTAATCATGTGTCCCTTAGAGTTATCCTGGATCCTTGCTTTTTTAATATTTATTAAATCATTCATAATTGATTATCATGTAGTATTGTTGTTACTGTGTACAAAATTTTCCTATTTATACTCACTTCATTTTGCATTATTTCATATGTATTAACAAGATTTTTTGTAATCATCTTATTTGTTATTTCTTATGGTAAATAATATTCTTGTTTAGCTACCCCACAACTGGTAGATAGCCCTTCAGTTTCCACTTCTTTACCAATACAGAAAGAGCTGCTATAAATATTCTTGTACACATATTTCTTTTCCCTTATGTTTATTCAGACCTACTAGTGGTATTGTTGAGTAATCAGGTATACACAGTTTTATAACCATTTGGCCACAGTTCCAGATTGATCTCCATAATGGATAAGAGATAATAAAAAGAGGCAAAGGACCTACTTGTTTAAAAATATTTATAATATCTCTTTTTTTTGTGGTGGCAAAGAATTGGAAATTGAGGGGATATCTATCATTTGGGGAATGGCTGAATAAATTGTAGTATATGTTGGTGATGGAATATTCTTATCCTGTGAGAAATGATGAGCAAGATGATTTACAGAAAAAGCATTGCCCCCTCTTAACCCCTTATCTTTAAGATTCCTTTTTTTATATGCTGTCTGGTATCATAAAAAAACAAGCTCCTCTAGAGTAGGGACTTTCTTCATTTCTTCTTTTGGATCCACAACAATTGAAGTGACAATGCCTATGATATAGTAAGTGCTTAATAACATTCTATTTGTCTTTCTATCTGTCTGTGGCACTGTCTTCTGTCTTTCTGCTCCCGATTCTGTCTCTTTCATCACAGAGACTGGAAAAGGACATCAACTGGTCATAAAGACAGAGCAAGAAATAACTAATATATTGCTTTCATCCGTCACTAGTGCCCATTTAAAGTAACTTAAAGAATGAATCCAGCCTATTAGTTGAATATCCCTATAGATGACTTATGGTAGGATACACCGAAGAGATGAATGTGATCTTTTTTGTTGGAGGTGGTACTCAATCAGTAAAATTATCGATCCACCAAAATTTGAAAGTACTGAAGTATTGATTTAATTATTCAAGCTTTCTCCAGTTATTGAACATAAATTGTGTTTCCCTCATTTCGATACCACAACAAGGTTACTATTATTATTATAGATCAAAATAATAATTATAATAGTTTATTCTGACTGTAAATAACATTGGTGAACCACTAAAAAACAAGTAGTGCCTCCTTCTCAAAAATTTGGATATGTTTCATATTTTTCCCCAATACTAATGTCTTTAATTTAGATGATACTGATAAAAGAAGAACAAGAAAAAAAGATAAATCAGAGTCCTTCCCCATCAGAAAAAACAAACCAGGGTAATTGTAAAACCAAAATTGCTCAAAGTACACTGCAGTTTTGTCAATACTTTAGATAAAAATATATGGAACTGAAAAATACTCTACCGCTTTGGAAATAGATGTGCAATGGATTAAGAGAACAATAAACCTAGCATGAGCAAATTTCTGGCTATATATTTACTAGGAAAATGAAGTGGCATACTAAGGTATTCCTGAGAGTTTGAAAATTTTACCTCAATTATCTGAATAATTGCCTTAATTCTTAGTTTGCACTATAGAGACTTAGCCAAAGAATTCACTTACCATACAGATTGCCTTAAAAAACTGATGAAAAAAAAAAGTAGAAGAGATTTAATTGATTTGGCCCATGTGTTTGCATGACCACAGAGATATGGTCAGTGCTATGAATTGATTAAATTCCTCTTAATTCAGATGATCCTTTCCTGGCTTGAAAATATGAAGAATTTTTCAAAGTTCAGTCCAGCTCCTGCTACTTATTTCACAGGTTACTCAAAATTATTATGGAATGAATTGCTGCCGTAGAGAAATTTCTAAGTCAGAGTAATCCTTTTAACTCTGTGCACATATACCCAAAACACTGAGAAGTTATACTTTCTGGATGTCCAATAAGAAACTCATGCAAAAAATCCAAGCTTTTAGATGAGATGTAAAAGGAGACTGGGATAGGTGTTGAGATATTCATCTGTGAATTGAACAGAAGTTCTGACCTCAGTTTAGGGAAAGTTTGGACAGGGTTAATGAACAGATATTTTGTATGATTACTCTTCAGCAGGAACTTATCAAATGAAGCAAATGGATTTGAAAGGCAACTTTTCCCTGGTGTTTTGTTTATTTTTTCTTCCTAATCATATGTTAGTGTGAAGTACAAATATTTTTTGTGATAAACAAAAAAGAAATGTGTTCACATATGTGTGTGTCTGTATATATATATATATATATATATACACACATATATACCAACGAGACAACTCAATATTTTGCCAATAGGAAAGACATCAAATATGGAATTAGAAAAATTCTATTTTAGCTTGAATAGGAGAAAGCTGACATCTATAATTTGTGTGAGTCTTTATTCAGAGGGCACGTTTCTCATCTCTGGTAGCTCTGTAAGCTTTATGGGCTAATTCATTGACCCCTTTATTTAAGAACACTTTTATTGACCTCTCATCCTCAAAAAACAGTACTGGTATTATGAAGTTTTGGATTATATGTTTCCATGTTATTTTGGCCTTGGGCTAAATCCTTCTGTCTCTCCCTCTAACTGAGAAAATTCTTAAGCAATTATGTAGGATGGCAATCAGGCCCACTATTATTAGAATCAAATGAGTAATCATGCTAGTCCCTTCTTATTAGAATCAAATGAGTAATCATGCTAGTCCCTTCTTTTTTGGAGGTGAGACCATGACACCTGAAAACAAGGCAGTCACACTGTGAACAGGTTTGGTCTCCAAGATGTTTGTATTAACCTCATCTGTGACCTGAAAGATTTTCCCATCTGAACACCATAGATGCCAAAATTGTCAACCTCCAATGAGATACATTTTGCCAATATTTACCATCTCTGTAAGACATTGAGGACATATTTCCAACACCTAAATGCTACTTGTTTACCTAGAAAACTTGCTGCCATCTATAGCTCCTACCTTAAATATTCAATAAACCCCGTCTAACCTGGAACAGAATAACCATTTGCTATTTTGAAAGAAAAGAAAGCAAAACAGCAATAATTACAATAAAAACATTCCCTAGAAGAATAAAGTCTTTGTTTTCTTCATCAAGGGGACACAGAAGCAAATATCCAAGTTATCTTCTGCTAATAATAAAATCTTATCACCAACTATGGTTTCTCTAAAAGAGATCATCATAAACAGCTGTTGCATATCAGATAAATCAATTCATTTCACTTTTACCAATAGCATCCTGATGGTTACTGTTTAGGTTAGTAGATGGAATGAAGCTGGGGACCCACGAAATACATGGAGAAATTAGCTGATGCTGGTAAATTGCTTTGAAGATGAAAAGTGCAAAGTATTGTACTATTTTTGTAACCACAAATATTTTGTACCAATGCTTATCTGCCACCTCAATGTGTCCATAAATGCACTAGGAACATTTTTATTTTTTTCTTGTAAGATTTTCCTTATTTAGCATTTACTTCTTAGCTTTAAAATTGCACATACCAAGCACATTTTCCCATCATTCAGCTTAACTAGAAACCTTGAAGAACTAGTAACTTTTTGGTTTTCTTCTCTTCCTTTACTCATTTAATGGACACAGAAAACTGGTTTCCCAAAATGTTTCTGGGGAGAGTATTAGTGCAGGAAAATACTTTTCTTTCTTTAAAATATTCTTTAATTTAAACCAACAACCATTTATTAAGCACTTATTATATGCTAGTCATGGGTTTAGGTTCTGGAGTTATAAAATTAAAATAAACTTACTCACAATAGCAGCTCTTACCCTAATGGAGCTTATATTCTACTGTGAATGAAAAAGTAATTAGAAAATACTGTAGAAAGTGATTGAACCTGTGACTTCTTCGGTACTGAGATTTATCAGATGAGGAAGTGCAAACTAAAAAGACAACCTGGGACCTTAATGTCTTACAAAATTACCCAGAACCTTGAGAGATAGTTCCTTGTTCCAGCATCAAACATATCTCAGAGTTGAGATCGGAACTCCAGTATGCTGGTATCCAAAGCCAACTCTCTCTGCTGCACCAAACTGCTTTCCTCTTACAATATATCTATATATCTATATATCTATATCTATCTATATCTATCTATCTATATCTTTATCTATATCTATATCTATCTATCTATCTATCTATCTATCTATCTATCTATCTATCTATATGTATATATATATATATATATATATATAT
>NC_058132.1:366307216-366330914 GCF_016433145.1 Gracilinanus agilis
TATATCTATCTATCTATATATATATATATATATATATATATATATATATATATATATATATATATATATACCACATTTCTGAGATCCATGGCTGGGACATGCAGAATTTTTACAAGATAATTAAATGAACCTGTCACTACTGATCAGTATAGTGCTGATCTTAAATTAGATGAATATATTTTAAATCTCTGACCATTTAGCTGTTTCATTCATCTGTTTCACTTAGATCATATACTGAAAATAATATTCACAATGGTCTTTGAACAGGATCTACTTGAGGGATGAGAATGTTATGTTATTTCAGCTCAGCTAAATTGAAATGAACTTTTCTATTTTGTATATCTTAATGATCTCAGAGAGTAAAAGGTGATCAGTATGGTGTGATATAGAATGATTCATCTTCTGGAGAGCAGAAAGATTTAAGATGAGTTCTCAATTCTTTAATTTAGGGGACTCCTTTTTCCTAAAATTTATTCCCTTAAAAGAGAGCAGGGGAAGGAAGAAGGAAACAAATAGGCTGATTGAGGTAACCAGATAGGGGAATGGGTAGACAAGTATAAATAGAATGATGAAGGCCTGAGTTGGGTATTTCTGGGGAAGAAGTTAGCCTATCTTTTTCTCAGTTTCTTCATCTGCAATTGGCCGAAACCTGAATTATATATCTTTGCCAAACTCTAGTATTTCAAATTGCTTTTCTGGTCACTATGCCTTAAGAGGAAATTAGTGTAGGCTATATCCACAGACTTTTTTCCACATGTTCATTACACAAAAAGATCATCACTAATAGTGAATAGAAAATAAACTTGTTTAAACAAGCTGAGAAAAAACAAAAACCAAAGGAAAAATAATAAATAATACTTAGGGGAAATAATCTCTTCCACTGAGAGTGATATAGCTCAGTTCAACTGAGAAAGTGTCTCCTATCTCACCAAAGGGATAATTCCACAATGATTACAGAGAGTCAAGCTGCAAATGAGGAAAACTTGGGGGTTCCTGCTTCCCCTGATATGGCTACTTTCAAAGGTCTTTCATCTCTTCACAGTTTTAGAGCTACATGTATCTTTTCTTGAAGTAAGAAGCAAGAATGATCCTTCTCTCTCAAATTCCCTTGCCAACTCTTTCCCCTTAATCAGGCATGTAGTTTCCAGACACTATCCTCTTCACCAATATAATGTCCTATATAAATGATCCCATCTTGGTTTCAGAATTGAGAT
Organism: Gracilinanus agilis; assembly: GCF_016433145.1. NCBI lineage: Eukaryota > Metazoa > Chordata > Mammalia > Didelphimorphia > Didelphidae > Gracilinanus > Gracilinanus agilis. The sequence continues at coordinate 366,308,431 of NC_058132.1, forward strand.
TGTCATCTAATAATGTAATAGGTCTTTTTTGAATCTTTTATTCCCCTTACTTTATGCTAATTAATATATTTGAATATCTAACATAAACTCTTCCCTCACATTGCTAGAAGAGACACCTGTGCTCATGTAACCTCAGGTAAAATTATGCTCTTTAGCTTCACCTTATCCTTTGCTATCGCTTAACGTTGTAATTCTTATCATCATATAGATTATCTTTCACATATAGTGTAACAACTATTCCAACTCCAAAAATCCCTAGTAAAATTTTAAAAACTTTCAGCAAAATATTGAAGCCTGAACTTTATTAGCAGAAAGACAATTTTGATTCCTTCATTTTCCTTTTTTTTTTTTTAAACCCTTACCTTCCATCTTGGAGTCAATACTGTGTATTGGCTGCAAGGCAGAAGAGTAGTAATAGGGGTTAAGTGACTTGCCCAGGGTCACACAGCTGGGAAGTGGTGAGCCCAGATTTGAACCTAGGACCTCCCGTCTCTAGGCTTGGCTTTCAATCCACTGAGCTACCAGTTGCCCCCAGTTTCTTTTTCTTCTCTTATTTCTATTGCTAGTATTTGTAATTCTACTTTAAATAATTTTGGTGATAATGGGAATTCTTGTTTCACCCCAGATCTTATTGGGATGACTTCTATCTTATCTCCCATTTCAAATATTTTCTGATAGATGCTTTGCATCATTTGAAAAAAAAATCCATTCATACCTACACTTTCCAAAGTTTCCAGTAATAGAAATAAGTGTTATATTTTTCAAAGACTTTTGTTTGTGACTGTTGATATACTCATGTTATTTTTATTTCATTTCTCATTAATATAATTAATTATGTTGATAATTTTCCTTATGTTAAACCATCCCTACATTCCTAGTATAAGTCCTATTTGGTTATAATGTATAATCTTTTAGATATATTGTTATAGTCTCATAGCTAATATTTTATTTTGGAATTTTGATCTATATTCATTATTCATTAATGAAATTGGTCCATATTTCTTTCTTTGGTTTTGCTATTCCTAATTTAGTTATCAGCTCCATATTAGTTTCATAAAGGTAATTTGGTGAAAATCATTTTTTACCTATAATTTGTTTATTTTTAAATGTTTGATAGAATTAACTTGTAAATACATCTGGTCCTAATGATTTTTCCTTGATAAATTTATTTATATTTCTAATATTGGTTTACTTAAATATTATATTTCTTTCTCTCACAGCCAAGACAGTCTCATATTGTTAAATTTGTTCAACTATAATTAGGCAATAAAACTCCTATTTAATTTCATCATCAATGGTTGTATGTTCTTCCTTTCATCTTTAATGCCAGTGATTTCATTTTTCCCCACTCTTTCTTAGTATATTAAGCAATGATTTGCCAGATTCATAAAGGAGAAACTGGCAGAGCTCAAGAAGGAAATAGATAGTAAAACCATACTAGTGGGATATCTAAATATCCCTCTTTCACATCTAGATAAATCAAACCAAAAAATAAATTAGAAAGAGGTAAGAGAGATGAATGAAGTCCTAGAAAAATTAGATTTAATAGATATGTGGAGAAAAATAAACAGGAACAAAAAGGAATACACCTTCTTTTCAGCTGCACATGGTACATTCACAAAGATTGACCATGTAATAAGGCATAGAAACATTGTACACAAATGCAAAAGAACAGAAATAATAAATGCAACCTTCTCAGATCATAATTCAATTAAAATAATAATTAATAAGCGCACCTGAACAGGCAAATCAAAAACTAATTGGAAATTAAATAGTATGATTCTCCAAAAACAGTTAGTCAAAGAAGAAATCATAGAAATAATCAACAATTTCATTGAAGAGAATGACAATGATGAGACATCCTACTAAACTCTTTGGGATGCACCCAAGGCAGTACTCAGGGGGAAATTTATATCCTTGAGTGCATATATTAACAAATTAAGGAGGACAGAGATTAATGAATTGGGCATGCAACTCAAAAAATTAGAAAGCGAGCAAATTAAAAATCCCCAGATGAAAACTAAATTAGAAATACTAAAAATCAAGGGAGAAATTAATAAAATTGAAAGTAAAAGAACTATTTAATTAATAAGTAAGACTAGAAGCTGGTATTTTGAAAAAAACAGATAAAATAGACAAAGTACTGGTCAATCTAATAAAAAAAGGAAAGAAGAAAACCAAATTGACGGTATCAAGATGAAAAGGGAGACCTCACCTCTAATGAAGGGGAAATTAAGGCAATCATTAAAAACTATTTTGCCCAATTATATGGCAATAAATACAGCAATCTAGGAGATATGGATGAATATTTACAAAAATACAAATTGCCTAGATTAACAGCAGAAGAAATAGAATACCTAAATAATCCCATATCAGAAAAAGAAATTGAACAAGCCATCAAAGAACTCCCTAAGAAAAAATTACCAGGGCCTGATGGATTCACAAGTGAATTCTATCAGACATTCAAAGAGCAACTAATCTCATTTAAAATTGTTTTAAAATGGCTAATTACTTTTTATTTTTTGTTTTCATGGTCCCTTATAGATAAAGACAGAGATATTTTGCTAGGTATTTTTAAAGTTTTCATAGATTTCTTCTATTTTTTTATGTTTTGTAATAGATATTGAAAGTATTTTTTGGTGTTCTTAGCTTATGTTCATCGTAAGCAACACATCATAAATTGACCATGAAATGATCTTTTATCTTTATGCAAAAGGTCAAGTTTATTCCTAAAAAATCACTTTTTCTTTTTCCAAGGAGAGCCATTATTTAAGTCTTAATGTCTTCTAGATTAATTTTATAGAAAAAAATTTACTTGATTATAGTTTAGTTTCTCCAGTGGGGTATCAAGTCATTGTTTGCTAGCCACAGATTGATTATTAAAAATACTAAAGGTTAAAATAAACTAACATTCAGAGATAAAATAAAAACTTTAAGTCATATCAAGGTACAATCCTTTCAGACTTCCTATTGATACTGCAGAAAGAGATGTATTCTGTATAGAATTAAAAGGGTTTTTTTTAATTCTTTTATCTTTTTTTCCAGTTGCTCATCATAAAAACAAAATCTTTGACTGACTTTGATTCTCTTGTTAATAAGATTCTCTATTCTTAAGTACCGATAACTAGGTTCTTCCTTGAACAGAAGACAATGTCTTTGTACCCATTTGGTAGGTCTTGCTAGGGTTTGCATTCCACCCCTAACACCTTGAATAACCTAGAATAAAGTCCATAGTGTTAGGAAATATGAAGCTTCAGTGATTCCACATAGGAGAAACTCAATTCATATGTGTTTAATTAATTTATCATTGGTGATATGGGTAAAAGTTAGATACAGCTGATGTTACCTTAAAGGAAGGAACTGTAGTACAATTGCAAGAGTATCCTACATGGAGTCAGAGGACCTAGGTTCAAATCCCTACCACTATTTTCTACTTATAATTCTATGAATGTGTGCAAATCACAGTATTTCTGGGCTTCATTTTCATTTCAATGAGCAGCTTGGAAAAGTGATTTCTAATGTCCCTTCCACCTCAAAAAAATGAGAATTCTGTTATCTTTAAGTTTTAGACTACCTAAATGTCTTTTGTTAATACTTTAAATCATTTGAACATTTGATTATTAATGAAAATATAGCAGTGGAACTGACTCCAAAGATAAAGATCTGAATCAAGTTATGGATCCCTGGGCACCTCTGTGCTACCTAAAGCCCCTTGACTCCTCCTAAACTTTTCCAAAAATTGGGATCTTATGCATTTCAGCTTGTGGTTCTAGCTATGACCTAGCCAGTTCTAGTCAGTTTTCCCTAGATAAATAATTAAATGGAATATTTCATGTTTCCTAATTTTATATCCCCTTTTTTAATTCTTAATTCTCCTTCCTCCCTTTATTATTTCTTTTCTCTGTCTCTCCCTTTCTCTTTCTTTGTCTCTCTCTCTGTCTCTCTCTCTTTCTCTCTCTCTCTCTTTTTTTTCTCTCTCTCATACACACACACAGACACACATACTTTGTTTTGTTATATTCTTTGCATGTTTTCTCCCACATGAGATTGTAAAACTTGTGAAAACAGGGATTGTCTTTTGTCTCTTTTTGTATCACCCACACTTAGCACAGTGTGTGGAACATAGAAAGAGCTTGCTAAATAGCAATTAATTTGAGTAATTGATCTTCTAAATAATTGTGATAGATCCCAGCAAATTCACTATTCAAAAGTCTAACTAGTCACAAATTATATATCCAAACACCATAATTTCCTACCAGTTTTATCCTTGGAAGATTAGTGATTGTGATTGGAGTAACTTTTTTACCACTCCCTATTATTGATAATCATAGCTGTGTCATGTCATTGATTTTACTTACTCTAGAACAGGGTCTAGAATTCTGTACTCCTTTGACAAACCAGCAAAACAAGTTAACAACATCTCATAATTATGCTTTAAATGTATAAATTCAAAAATACACAGGAAGAAGACTACTTATATTAAAATTCTGGATTTAAAGTTGAATTGGCCCCACATTGAAATGAAGGTTTTAAAGTTCATTGACCTCACATCGAGCTAGGTGGCTCAATGGATAGAGACGTAGGCCTGGAGACAGAAAATCATGGGTTCAAATTTGGCCTCAGATACTTAATAACTTTGTGACCATGGAAAAGTCACTTAACTTAGTGACCATTGCTTAGCCCTTACCTTTCTTTTCCTTTGGAATCAACATTTAGTATTGATTCTAAAGCAGATGGTAAGGCTTTTTTTAAGTTCATAGACCCTAGCTTAAAAACTCTAACTCTAGATCAATTTGCAACAATAACAGTATTGTTTTCTTTGAAGTCATTTCTATGACATGTATTTTAAGTGTAGGATAATGACAAAAAGGGGGCAAAACTCACTTATTTATTATAATAAGTTAACTAGTCTTTGAGACTGATCTAACATTTCCTTAGAAAGGCAATGAGCAGGGCAGCTGTGTAGCTCAGTGGATTGAGAGTCAGGCCTAGAGACGGGAGGTCCTAGGTTCAAATTCGACCTCAGACACTTCCCAGCTGTATGACCCTGGGCAAGTCACTTGACCCCCATTGCCTACCCTTACCACTCTTCCACCTAGGAGCCAATACACAGAAGTTAAGGGTTAAAAAAAAAAAAAGAAAGGCAATGAGCAATATAAACGGGTTATTTCCTAAATTTTCTTTTATTAATGATAATTCCTAATTATATGGACCTTTGATTATTTTTTACAAAACATATTCTTTACAACCACATTAAGTCAAATACTATAGATATCCTTATCTATCTCCATTTTATAGATGAGGTATTTGAAGCTCAGAAACAAAGATGCTATTCAAGGTCACATTGCTAAATATCTTACTTATAATTCAATATGAATTGTTTTAAGGATGGGAATAGTTTTCATTCCATTGTGTCACTTTTCTCAATTTTCCCGCTACAATGCCAGAATGAATGCTGTGAGTACCAGTTTTCTACTTTTTCTATCTCCTTATTTTCAATTTTGATGCATGCTTAAGTTTAGAGTAGAAATGGTCTTCAGGCCTTTCCTTTAGAATAGTAGTCAAAAGCTTCCCTACATATCTGTTTGCAATTGCACATTGTTGCAAATTCAATTACCTAGTTACTAGGGGACAAGGAGTAGAAGGAGTCCTTTTTTATTGTGTTCCAGTAAAGAAGCATTTTTTTTACTCCTTATCAGTATTCCACAATATACATGTCAATATATTCTTTTTTATTTGCTTAGAGCAAAAATGAAGCTCAGATGCTTATAACCTAAAAGCCAACTACTGTTTGTCAGTGGGTGGGTTTTATTTATTTTTAATTTAGGTGCAAAATGTATATGTGTGTTTCAAAAAAAAAGATTGCACATCTGTATAATATATTGTTTTTTTTGGTGCCTAATACATTGAAACCCTAAAAGGGATATAGGAAGATATTGAGTTGTTTTGTTTTGTTTTTTACATCAATTGAAACTTTTTAAGAAAAAAGAAAGGATGATCTCTCTACTGGAATCCATTAATGACATAAAGGAATAACTATTTTATTTCAGGAAATTATTTTATTGGCGAGTTTCCTCATGTCACAGATAAGTAATTCTCTCTGTTACCTTACTTCAATTATTTTTTACTACATCCTTTATTTGATGCCCCCAGGATCCCAGGATTTTCTGATGTTGATAAGTTGTTTCCTCTCTGCTGCATTTTTGTTATTTTTTATTGTCTTTTCCTAAGTAATGGAATCTTTAATTTCATTAAGCCCTTGAAAGTTTTAAGATATCCCTCATTTCCATCATGTGTTCAGCTCTAATAATCTGAAATATTGTTTCATTTCTTGTCAATTAGCAAAAATGCTAGTAAAAGCAGTAGGGTTCAGAATCTACTTTCACTTTGTGGCTTCAGAAGTTTAAGGTAAATCTAAGCTGATTAGTAGTCACATGCAGTTTTTCGTGCACCAGTATGTTTTATTGGTTATAAGGAGGTGAAGAGGAAAAAAAAAACAGTACTGAGAAAAAGAGTACAAGATCTTCTCATATATCATATATGCATATCTTCTCATCATCTGAGCTTAATTGGAGGAAAATCAAAGAAATAGGATGAAGTTTTACCTTTAGCCATTATAAGATGTTTAAAACAGAAAGGAGTATAGTTTATACACATTTATGTGTACATATGGGAGAGCCAGGTGGTACAGTGGACAAAGATCCAGACTGGTAGTCAGGAAGATCTAAATTCTAATCTGGCCTCAAAAAACTTACTATTTGTATGAGTTATTTTAAGTTACTTTAATGTGTTTGCCTCAGTTTCCTCATATATAAAATAAGCTGTAGAAGGAATGATGAACCACTATTAAATCTTTGCAAGTTAGTTTGTATTTTATGAAATCCTTTTAGTGTAATGATTTAGATTTAGATTTAGGTTAAGAGAATTTCCATGTTAACTCAAATAGGTTTTGAGAGATTCATATTCTTTGTGTGAATTTTCATGTGATCCCATAAGGACACAATTATTTCCCCTCTTACCTCTTCAATGCTGAAATTATTAGAAGCAACTTATTGTTTTTCATATGGTTAGCATGAAAGGAATCATGTCTTCTAAGTAATTTTATAAAAAGCATAGAATAAACTATTTAAAGCTGAAAGGAAACATTGAGCTGACCTAGTTTAACACCTTTATTTTACAGATAAGTATACTTGAGACCCAAAGAAGTTAAATGGCTTATCCACATTCAAAGAAATAGTAAAGATCTAAAACAGGATGCAGACACACTTCCTCTTAATTTAAATCAAGAACTCCTGCCCTTGTACCATACAACTTACTGATTGAATGACAATGCTATTTTTTTAGTTCTTAACTCTCTTTGCTAATTTGCATAATTGTGTTATTCATACTTTTTCCTCTAAGAAAGTGAACAACTGGTTTATCTCTCACTCTTCTCAAGGTAAAGAATATTTTATATACAGTCTCCCCAGTATCTGAGTGAAATTTTAACCTTTAATAACTTTAAAATTCCCAAATACTTTGAGGACACACTTTATGTGCAAATCACTAACCTCATCTCATCTTCCACTTCTTTCTTCAGTTGAAAAATTATTCCTCTCTTTCAGACATTTAGATTAATCTAGAAAATATTAGTAAATGTCTCATGTATCTTTTCCCTCTTAGCATCTTTTTTTAAAACATTAACAATATTTGGTTCAAAGTAGTGGTAGTGTTTGAACTGATGATAACAAACAGACAAGCAAAAAAGGAAATAATTTGTTCCTCTTTAACTGGATCGTTGAGCAGTTGCCTGCTCAAAGCATACCTAATTCAGAGAGTGTTTACAATATGTAAAGTACCTCATATTGGAAACAACAGAACTCACCAAATAGCAAGCAAGAATAATGAAGAGTCATAGAAGGAACAGATGGAGTCTGAATACAGATTTATACCTAATACTCTTCACTATATTTCCTCCAAATATTTTCTGAAGTGTAAGCAATATTATGAACCTGGAAATATATATTTTAGGAAATATTTGTACAACCTATATCATATACCATATCTTCTTGAGAAGGGGAGAGGAGCGTGAAGGAAGGAGAGACTATGGATAGCAAAATATAAGAAAATGAATATTAAACATTATAATGACTTGAAATCTAGAAAAAATTTAAAGAGAAGTAAGAAATATTCTTATGGCAATCTAGGAAAATCCTCTCCTGTCCATTATGACAAATGTCTCTGCCACATCCTCCCTATCCCAACTGAGGATAGGTTGCATGTCCCCTACCTCAGATATAAGGTGCTTGCCTCAAGGACAAAAAATTTTAAATATCATTATGCTTAAAATTTTGTTTTTGTTTGGTCATTTCAATCATGTTTGAGTCTTTGTGAACCCATTGGAGTTTTCTTGATAGAGATACTGAAATGGTTTGCCATTTCTTCCTCCAGCTCATTTTACAGATGGGGAACTAAGGTAGTTAAATGACTTGTCTAGGGTCACACCACTAGTAAGTGTCTGAGGCTGGAGTTGAACTCAGAAAGATGAGACTTCTTGACTCCAAGTCTAGCACTCTCCATTACTTGTAATGAAAGTAAAAAAATGTGATAAAAGTTGTAAAAATAATAGTAGCATTTCTATCACTATCTCATAACCAATCCCTTCTCTTTACTCACAAAGCCACCACCTTTGTATAAGTACTCATGATACATTGATACACACTAATGATTACAACAGGTCCTAATCAGTTACTCTGCCTCAAATTTTTCATGACTCTAGCCATCTGCTACATGACTGCCAGTGATTATCTGGACAGGAAGGTCACAGCATGTGATTCTCCTCCAGGACTCCAGTGGTTCCCTATTGCCATTAGGATCAAATCTAAACTGCATCTAGCATTCGGAGTCCTGTGCAATCTGGCTCCAATCTATCTTTCCAGCTTTATTCATCAAACATTACTCCTCTCATATTCTATGATTCACATTAACTGTCTTTTTCTCTTTCCCATCTAGCCCTCCATCTCCTATCTCTGTAACATTGCCCTAGTTATAGAATACCTTCTTCCTTACCTCCACTAACATAATGTCTGTCTTATTTCATGATGAAACACTGTCTTCTATATGAAGACTTTCCAGGCACATATTTCAAACTGCTAGTGTATTCCTCCCCAAACTACCTTTTAAGTAGCTACTCTGTATCTATTCTTTTATATATATATATATATACATATATATATATTGGTATATACTTATATATTTTTCCTTCCACATTACAATGTGGAATAAAGATTCTCTGGCAATAAAGATTGCTTCAAAAAACCTTTTATTATATTTGTTTTTCACAGTAACAAGTAGAATACTTGGCATGTAGAAGGTGTTTAATAAATGTCTGTTAATTGATTAAATTATGTCTTATGAAGTTAAAAAAAATAGAAAGCATGCGTGGTCCACTGATTCACACAGAATTACATTGGCTAGCAGAATGCTGGGCACATAGAAAGTGCTAAAAAAAGTTTGTTGCTTAATTGATTTTTGTCTTATGGAGTAAAAACAGAAGGTAATTATGGTTCATTGATTTGCTAAGAATTATAGCTAATCAGTGTTGAAGCTCTGACTTCAAGACCAGAAGACTTTCTATTACATCATGTTATTCATGTCATCATTTTCATGTGTGTCTTTGTGTTTCTCTAGTTATTATATATATGTACATATATATATATATGTTTATATATATATACATTTTGATATACTTGAACAGACTTAGCTTATACGCTGTCTATAGATGGGGGCAAATGTATATACCAGGAATGCTGAAAAGTAAATGGGATAGGATTTTTAAAATTCTTATACCTTCAACAGTATAAAAATTATTTTCCATAGTCTTCATATGTCCTTGGCTATTTGAAATCCATATGGAATATTGCATGGAAAGAGCCATTAATGAAAAACATTAATGAAATGTATTAGAAAAAGCAAGCATATTTTTCCATATTTCAAATTAAAGTAACATTTATTTTTATAAAGTGCTTATAGATGCTACCTGTTTTGGAATGGTTAGTGTGTTCCTACTTGATATAAAAAAGTGTAGATAGGTAACATATTTAACAGATGACCCAGGAGTACATTGTTATTTTTCAAAGTGTATTACAATTAATTCTATATCTGATATGAAATGACTACTGAAGTACTCGTTGACCTTTTTCCAACATTTCCTGAAGGCAAGAAATCAAATATACAAGTTTACAACTGATTATATAAGCAGGATTTTATCTCTTCACATTTTCATGCATGGTTTCATTTTTGTGAGATATTTTTCAGAGAAGGTATATTATAGCTGCTTACAGTTAACACTGTATATTGCATGTTGGGCATGTAGGACTTTACTAATACGTGGCCCAGAAAGATAAAAGTTCAAGCAGATAAATGAAGGAAAAAGAAGAAAAAAATGATTTTTAAATAAATGAATTAAAAGGCATATTAGCTTATCAAATATGATTAAATGAAAGGTTATATCAGAGCCTCAGTTAAGAACAGAAAGAAAATATAGCTGTTGTCTATGATCAAGAAAATGAGAGATGTAGAAATTAGGAATTGAATGGAGTTTTTGAGAACAATGAAATTAATTCTAGGTTTGTTTATTTGTTTCAGTTGAAGCAACATCTGTAAACTTTTGTACTTCAAAAAAAAATCCATGAGTTCACTGGGGTAAGTGAACTCACTGAAATAGGTCCCAACCCGTCTACATCTTAGCAAATGGTCTAATAATTTGCAATGCCCAGTCATACTAAGGCAAATGTTCTATTCCTATGTCTTTAAAAGTTCTTTCCTATGCAAAAGACCCATGATGCCATGCTATAAACATTTCTAATTTTGAGAACATTCTATAATCTATATTCTGTTAGTATAATTAGCTAAAAACAGAAAACTCAGATTGGCTTGGATGAATCGAACCAGAGTAAGAGAGTGCATATTGTGAAGGAAACTGTGAAGAACTTTTAATGATGCCATTCTTTCTAAGGAAACAAAAAGACCCTTCATTTTAGCATCAATATTCTATGTGTGTTAGTTCATGGTATTACGATATGTAATAAAATATCCTCCAAAGAATTTTTAAAGAATAAGATATAGAGGACATGAAAGTGACATGGTAGTTATCAGCTAGCTGCAATATAAAAACAGTAAGGAACATTATAGAAAAATAGATAAAAATTCATCAAGAAAATGTAGTATTTTCTGTTTTGCATATACAGAGGAGAAACAAGTATGATTACGTAGATATCTACCTTGTTGAAGGAATTATCAAATTAGTACCATCTGTGATCTAATTGAGCAGCAAATATATATATACTAAGCCCTGTGAAAAATGCTGGAGATATGAAGATAACAGTTCAGCTTATATTCCATTGGTGAAAACAATGTGAATGCAGAAAATAAAATCTGAAATAGAACTGGAAGTTACTTCCTGGAAGATGGAGGTAGAGACATGGGAGATAGCAACTAAAAAGGGGAGAATAGAGGTTCATATGCTTTTCTGAATTTGGTATCACTTGAGATTATATTCATTATTTTTTTTAATTCTAAACCCTTAACTTCTGTGTATTCACTTATAGGTGGAAGATTGGTAAGGGTAGGCAATGGAGGTCAAGTGACTTGCCCAGGGTCACACAGCTGGGAAGTGTCTGAGGCCGGATTTGAACCTAGGACCTCCTGTCTCTAGGTCTGCTCTCAATCCACTGAGCTACCCAGCTGCCCCCGAGTTCATCTTTATTTAAAATATTTTAATAAAATAAATAAATATTTTATTTAAAATAAAATAAAGTTTATTTAATTGAATTAAATTGAGTAAAGGAGTCTTTTCCAGGCAAATGCAAAATCTTACACAAAACTATGGAGATTGGATATTAATATAATTATCTTCAGGACAATTTCATTTATTGCAAAGATGTGTATTCATTTTATTTTATGATAAACAAACATACACATACACATAGTCATTCTTTCCTACCTTCAAAAAGAAATTAATAAAACTCATCCACTAACCAACAATAATTGACCTTAAGGTTATTATAACTTGAAGTGAATGCCTCATTTGACAGAAATGACATTTTTGGTGTATGTAAAGAGTAACAATATACTGACAAAACATTTGAAATAGTTGAAATGAGAAGTGAGAAATACCTGAAATAGCTTAGTAACTATCTCATGTAAGTGGAAGGAATGAGACAAATAAGAGGTATAGAAAGGGGAATGACTTGTTCAATTCATACAGCCAAAATGCATCAGAGGTAGGTTTCATGCTCAAGTTTTTGTACTTTCAAGACAGGCACTTTTATCATTAGACCATTCTGTCATTTTCATTAGTGTAGAAGTAAAAGTGATAACACCTGACAATAGTTCCTGAAAACTCCATAAGAATTTGTTTCTTGTCTACTATGCCAACAGTTGGGTAATCATGGAAGATATAGAACACATCAAATCTCTGGCCTTAAAGGTCTCTAAATCTAATGGAATAAAAAAAAACTATTTTCAATCAAGATAGCAGCAATATAAGGTGGAGACAATCTTAGGAGGAAGGTACAAAGATTAAGGATGTCTGGACTGGAAACTATTTCTTGAAGAAGGAGGGAATTTAGCTGAAACTTGTAGGAGCCTGGGGAAGTAAGGAAAAAGACAATGAGGGAGTGTTTCAATTCTATTTCAAACAGGTAGACAGTGAAATTATATAAAGTCAAGAAATTATATAATGTCTTCCAGGAGAAGCAGTATGGAGTGCTATAATTCCAGTAGCAGAGCATGTGAAAGGGAATAATGCCCAAGAAGACAGAAGGATAGAAATAAGACAAGCTATGAAGGGATTTTAAAGCCAAACATATAATTTTTAGTTTGATCTAAAGTGTAAGGTGATGGAAGTGGTCTGGAAGAAAAAGAAGATGAGGTGTTGAGATACATAATTGAATTATTGTGATATTCTCAACAGAAAGAATAAAGTTAGGAAGAGGAAGGTGATTTATTTGTTGTTTTTTGAGGTAGGGAAGAAAAATATTGATTTGAATTTGAATTTGGGAATCTAAAAAATCCAGTTGAATATAGTCAATAGGCAGTTGGTGATCTAAGAATAATATTCAAGAGAAATAGAAGGTAAGTGTATGTTGACCTGAGGCTTATTTGTCTAGAATTCATTATAGAAGCCAATGAAATTACCAAGAGAAACAGCCTAGAAAGAAGGAGAGATGAGGATCCAAGAAAGAACCTTGGAAAAATTCATGCTAATTGGAGTGGGACTAGGAAGATGACCTTCAAAAGTCACAGAAAAAAACAGTCAGATAGACCGCACTGAAAATTATTTATTTTTAAAAAATTCCTTTGTTTTTAAAAGTGTTAACAAGGAAGAGAAAGGGGCATGGAGCAGAGGTAGATCTTTTGGTTCTTCTGGAATTGAGTGCTTAATAGTCACACAAAAAATGTTTAAAGTGCCCAAAGCCCATATCTGTACTGATACCTACAACCCCATTGAGAAAATCAAAATAGCAACAGAAGCAAAGGAAAGAGACAAAAATAGAGGAAGAAGAGGGTGACCAAAAGGAAACCCAGTTCAGGCTGGAACTCATTCCCTTCTGTGCAATGTATGTGCTCCTGGGGTCATGGAGACAGCAAAAGGCTCCCTTCTATCAGCAAGGGGTCTAAGGAAATAGGACCCTTTAGCTTTAGGGCAAGGGGGCTGGGCACTTCTACCCAGCCCAATAATCAACACTTGAGATGATCCTGCAGTTGCATTAAATGTGGTCTTAAATTTTAAAGAGGGAGGAATATGATGAAAAAAACAAATAAATTTTATCCACATCACAACTCTCTTATTCCCTACCAGTGCTCAAATCCACTGAACTACAGCGATGTAAGAGAATCCAAGTTTCCCAGAAACCCTTCGGAGATGATGTTGAAATTTGAGAACCTGGGGATCATGTCTCCCCTCCAACATTTTAAGATTCATCCATTTCATGCAAGTAGGATTATTGCTGGAAATCTCAATTTACACTACTGGGTGTGTGTTACAGCTGAAATAAAGGGTCATCCTTCCTCACCCACCCGTACCACCCCCACCCCCACCCCTGACCAAAAGGACAATTTGAGTTCCTCTAGGCTCTGACATCTAATCACTTCATCTTCTCTTAACTTCAGAGGGGAAACAACAAAATCTAATTTGCAAAATCATTGGAAGTGAGGATTCCTTAGATTCTTTGAAGGGAGCTTTTGCAGGTAGAATTGGCATGACTGCAATAGATTTTGTAGGAAATTATCTGAGAGAAAGCAACAAGAGTCAGAGACAGAGAGACAGAAAGAGTAATTACTTAGGATATGAACCTTGGCAAATGGGAAAATGGAGATGTCCCAGAACTAAGAAGAGATTGGAGTAAAAAATAAGATCATTTTTGTTCATATTTGTTTTTGCTATATCCCACAGATATTTAGAGATATAAAATATACAACAGGTTGGGACTGGATAAATACATCTCAGTATAATGTGAAAAAAATTACAGTTATTCGATCAGAGCTGATGCATTTTTAAGATGAAATAGTATACAGAAGAGAAAAGAATATAGAACAAAACTTTGGGGAATAGCCATACTTAGTAAGTGTGACAGGATTAAAGATCTAGCAAAGAAGACTGAGAAGAGCAGTCAAATAGAAATTAGAAGAATTAGTTTCATGAAAACATAGAGGAAAGAGAGAATTAAGATGAAGAAAGTGATAAGCATTCACAAAGCCTACAAAGAGGTTAAGAAAGATGATTTTGAAAAGTATGTGTTTTTTATATGTAAAAGATCAATGGTAAGATTGGTAAGAGGAGTTATAGAGTCAAATAATGATAAGAAACCAGATTAAATAGTATTTCTTTCAAATTTTCCATAAAATAAAGTATAATTTAAAAATGTAATGAGATCAATAAATAGTGTTTTTGTCCTTATTATATTAAATATACTACTATATTATATACTAAATATAAAGATATTAAAGCAATAAGAAGAGAAAGGCAAAAGGCAAAACGGAAGGATGATTCTTCCTAACCCATGATGATGAGTATTTTTTTGTAAGAGGGCCACTGACAAATAATATTTTTGAAAATGATACTTTAGGATGAAAACTTTGACATTGAAGCACAGATTTAACTTAGAAACAGATAAACATAGGTTAGAACTAAATGTGTAATAAGGTATATAAGTTTTGGTCCTCAGAGAACAAGTTTCTAATAATACATACTATTACTAACCAAACAAACCAGTTTACTACCAGAAGACTTCCAAGGATGGAGAAATGATGTTCAAAAAATGGCTTTTTCCTATTCTATTTTGGAGCAGGTATAAATTATTTATCAGAAGACAATATCTGTAAATTGGCAGGATCGTTGCCAAGTTTCCCTCAAAAAGTGATCTGGAGGTTTTCTTGACTAAAACCAAAGAATCTTAGGTAATAACACAAAACTCATAGAATGACTACCCCAAAATGATGTGTTTGGACACTCAAATATTAAAGCCTTTCCTAGCCATTGTGGCTTGAACAGCTACATGTAACATTGAGTCTTCATGGTAGAGATTCCTCTGTTTAAAGATCATTAAGATACAATGATTTGAGTCCAGGAAAAACATGAAGATACTTTTGGAATGGAAGTCAATGATTGAACAGGGTTAATATGAAGACTTTGTGAAGGTTATGAATGATCCTAGGGCCCAGTTTCTCAGATTTAATATTTGGACCAAACACGTTAAAGTTAGTGGAAATCTCAGCTACATGGGCAAGAAATCAAAGATGGTATAAGCTTATTTGTTAAATTCTTTATTCAAGAAGAAATGCAAACCAGAAATTGGGTAACTTCAACAAAGTCAAAGAGAAGGTGCTTTATTGTAGAAAACAGAGGCTGATGTTGAAATGAGGAGAAATGACTTGGAATCTTGTACAAGTATTAATTAGCTCAGTGACCCTGGAAAATAACCTCTTACAGCTTCAATTTCATCATGTGTAAAAAAGATCATATAAAATTTGTACTACAACTTGGTTCATGGAATTGTCACAGGAAAGAATATTTCAAATCTTAAGGTGCTTTATGTAAGTATGAATGGGAATTAATATGTTTTAAAACAATTAGACGTAAAATTAAAAAAGAAGCAGCTCATAAAATGACTGAAGACAGCTCTAAAACTCTCAAAAATATGTTCAGCATTAAGAATAATTATAATAAGTGCATGGTCTCCTATGGGGGAATACTTGGATAGATAAAAAATTCACTTGAATTTAAATATGGTCAAGTCTTTGTTTAAAAAAAGCATTACTTGGGAATCCATCACAACTTAGCTATCATATAGACCATGTGATATATGACAAGCATTTAGAGGAAGTAGGTAGAGATGCCTGTCTAATAAAAAAATGAGGCTGTGTTTAATTAGCATATGTTCTGATTAGACTCCCTCTCTGGTCTATATATAGACAGCTCTTAACCATGTAACAATGGTCATACTTTTAGAGCTAGTAGAGACCTTAAAGATTCATCTAATCCAAAACCTCCACTTTGTAGATGAAGAATCTGAGACTTAGGGCAAGAAGTTTACCAAAGATCATTTCATAAGACTTACAGGTTAAGATGGTGGTAGAGTAAAAGCAACTGCTTAACCTCTCCTAACCCACACAGATATGATTCCTCAAGGGGATATAAAAACAAATCCAGATGAACGAAGGGACCCCACAACAGGGCACAGCATTGAAGGAACGTGGGATAGGGGCATTTCCATGTTATAAGGGGGTGAAATAGTTCTCACTAAAATGGGAGCTGAGCAACCTCCTACCCCCCCAACACCACCTACAGTGCCAAAGCCAACACACAAAAATTAAAACAAGTTTGGGGCATTCATTAAATTCTTGGCAGCTATCTGGGATCACCAGGGCCTGCTCATGAGAGCAGCAAGACTTAAGACCCCAAGAGGCTAAAGAACCAGACTTTGAACACAGACCTTGAGTGCAAACTCAGACATTGAGTGCAGGCCCAGACAGAGACCTTGAATGCAGGTGTGGATATTAGGTGGGGACCCAGTGCAGAGTGGTTCATGACTGTGAAAGCACTGCTCTGAGACTGTTAAAGGAGCTTTGGGCAGAGGAGCAAGCAAGGGGACCACCAAGTGGCTTGACCCTGAGAACAACTAAACTTGAGACCTCAGGAGCCTGAAGAGCTCAGAATAACCATGGGCCCAAGGATAAACCTGAAAGAGAGCATGGAGTTATGACTGAAATGAAAGCTGCTTCACAGATTGATAGGATAGGCAGAGAGCCTGTCTGCATCACTCAGACTTCTCACTGAGAAAGAAATAATAATAATGGCAAGCCAGTCACAAGAACTCAAAAGAGAAAGATCAAGAAGAAATCTTTAACACACCACAACTTTTACACAGAAAAAATCCAGACAACAGAGCAAACAGGAAAGGAGAACAAACAAGTAATCACATGCAAACCTTCCCCCCAAAAATGAAAATTGGTCACAAGGCCTTGAAGAGTTCAAATCTGAAATCATGAGAAAGATGGAAGAGATTTGGTGAGAGAAGTGGGAAATAGCTCAAAAGGAAATTAACAGCTTAAAAAACAGAAATTCCCAATTGGAAAAAGATGCCCAAAAATCAAATGAAATGATAAACAAATTGGAGGAAACCACAAAAAAACAGAATAGACAAAATTGAAAAGGAAAATCAAAAGATTATAGCAGAAAACCAGTCTCTAAAGACCAGAATTGGGCAAGTAGGAGCCAATGATCTCATGAGATAGCAAGAACAAAAAAAGCAAAGTCAAGACTCATAAAATAGAAGGAAATATGAAATATCTTACTGAGAAATTGATATATCAAGGAAACAGGTCTAGAAGAGTTAATTTGAGAACCATTGGTCTTCCTGAAAAAGCAGAAATTAATAGAAATTTGGACTCCACACTACAAGAAATTATCAAAGTAAACTGCCTGGAAGTCAATATAAGCATTGAAAGAAACCATAGATGACCTTCTACACTAAACCCTGAAAAGACAACCCCCAGGAATGTAATAGCCAAATTCAAAAGTTTCCAAGTTAAAAAAAATACAAGAAGTCAGTAAGAGATAATTCAGATATCATGGAGCACCACTCAATATCACACAGGATCTGGCAGCCTCCATACTAAAAGACTGAAACATTTGGAATATGATATTCAGAAAGGCAAGAGAACTGGGTCTATAACCAACAATCACCTACCCATCAAAACTGACTATAGAGGGCAGCTGTGTAGCTCAGTGGATTGAGAGTCAGGCTTAGAGACGGGAGGTCATAGGTTCAAATCAGGCCTCAGACACTTCCCATCTGTGTGACCCTGGGCAAGTCACTTGACCACATTTGCCCACCCTTACCACTCTTCCACCAAGGAGCCAATACACAGAAGTTAAGTATTTAAAAACAAAACAAAACAAAGAAAAATTGACTATATACTTCCAGGATAAAGTATAGGCATTCAACAAGATAGAAGATTACAAAATATTTGCACAGAAAAGGCCAGAACTAAATGGAAAGTTCAATATCCAACCACAAAAATCAAGAGAAACTTGAAAAGTTAAATAAGAAACAGAGGGGAAAGAAAGAAAACTTTGTCTTCCTATATGGAGAAATGTTATGTGTAATTTTCAAAAACTGTATTCACTATTATAGTAATTAGAAGAATTATTCATAGGGAGAGGTTTGAGAACTAAATGGTCTAAGATGATACGGGGAGGAGGGGAAGAGGGAAGTGAATAGTAGATGGCAGCAAGAGAAATTGACTAAATAAGAAAAATAGGATACTCTATACCACACGAAGAGAGCATGGGAAGGGGAGGGGATGAATAATATTACAAGAAGGAGAGGAAGAGAGCATTAAGAGGCACTATCTAAACCTTACTCTCAGCAGAATTAACCCTGAGAGGGAAGAGTAGCTATATTGATTGGGATATACAATTCTATCTAACCCTATTGAGAAAGTCAGAAGGGATAAAAGAAGGGGAACAGGGAAGTGGGGAAGTAATAAACGGGATGGGAGGAGAGAATGGAGGGAATTCATTAGGCCTTAAAAAATAAAAAGAGGGGAATAATAAGGGAGAGGGTGGAAAGGGAAGTAAATCAAGGGAGGGGACAAAGGGGACTGGTTTAAAACAAACCACTGGTTTAAAAGGAAATAGCATAAGAAGAAGGGGTAGACTAGGAGAGGAAACCAAAATGTTGGGGAATACACAACTGATAATTATAAATCTGAATGTGAATGGGATGAACTCACCATAAAACTGAAGCAAATAGTAGAGTGGATTAGAAACCAAAATCCTACCATATGCTGTCTACAAGAAACACATATGAGGCAGTTGGACATATACAGGTTTAAGGTGAAGAAAAAGAAGGCAGGAGTGGCAATCATGATTTCTGACAAAGCCAAAGTAAAAATAGATCTGATTAAAAGAGACAGGGAAGGTAATTACATCCTGATAAATGGCAGTACACAACAAACAAATAAATTAATAAAAATAAAAAAGGCAGTATAAACAATGAGAAAATAACAGTACTCAACATGTACAAACCAAATGGAATAGCGTTCAAATTCCTAAAGTAGAAACTGGCAGAACTCAAGAAGGAAATAGATAGTAAAGCCATACTAGTGAGAGATCTAAATATCCCTCTTTCAGATCTAGATAAATCAAACCAAAAAATAAATAAGAAAGAGATAAGAGAGATGAATGAAATCCTAGAAAAATTAGATTTAATCGATATGTGGAGAAAAAATAAACAGGGACAAAAAGGAATACACCTTTTTCTCAGCTACACATGGTACATTCACAAAGATTGACCATGTAATAGGGCATAGAAACATTGCAAACAAATGCAAAAGAGTAGAAATAATAAATATAACCTTTTCAGATTATAATGCAATAAAAATAATAATGAGTTAGGGCATATGGACAGGCAAATCAAAAACTAATTAGAAACTAAATAATATGATTCTCCAAAATCAGTTAGTTAAAGAGGAAATCATAGAAACAATCAATAATTTCATTGAAGAGAATAACAATGATGAGACATCCTACCAAACTCTGTGGGAAGCAGATAAGCCACTAGTTAGGGGGAAATTTAAATCCTTAAGGGCACATATTTACAAATTAGAGAGGGCAAAGATCAATGAACTGGGCATACAAATTAAAAAAAAATGGAAAGGGAAAAAATTAAAAATCGTGAGATAAAGACCTAATTAGAGATTATAAAAATTAAAGGAGAAATCAATAAAATTGAAAGTAAAAGAACTATTGAATTAAAAAGACTAGAAGCTGATATTTTGAAAAAACAGATAAAATAGACAAAGTACTTGTCAATCTAATTAAAAAAAGGAAAGAAGAAAACCAAATCATGAGTACCAATGACGAAAATGGAGACCTCACCTCTAATGAAGAGGAAATTAAAGTAATCATTATAAACTATTTTGGGTATGCCTGATCTTCCAGATAAGATGGCGACAGAGTAAGGAGCAGCTGCTCAATCTCTCCTAACCAGAGTATACAGGTCTTCTCAAGGGGACATAAAAACGAATCCAGACAAACGAAGGAACTCCACAACAGGGCACAGCATTGAAGGTACATGGAATCGGGGAAGTTCCATTCTATAAAGGGGTGAAACAGCTCTCACTAAAATGTGAGAGGAAGAATCCCCTCCACCACCCCCCACACCACGCACAGCACCATGGCCAGTGCACAAGAGTGAAAGCAGGATTGGGACAACCAGTGGGTCACTCGCAGCTCCAGGGCTTGTACCTGAGAGCTGCAAGATAAAGGACCCCAAGTGACTAAGGAGCGCTCTTGGACCTTCCCGAGCTTCTGAGCGGGTAACGGCAGTGCCCTAGGTGTGGACAATGACCTCAAGCACAGGGACTTTCCCAAAGGTCTGTGCAGGTGAAGGCAGTGCCCTAGGCCCAGACAAATATCTCTAGCGCAAAGACTTTCCCAAGCATCTGCACGGGTGAAGGCAGTGCCCTAGGCATGGACAAAGATCTATAGCCCAGGCTTAGACCTTGAGTGGGGAACCCATGCAAAAGGGAGCAAGGCTGGGGAAGCAGCCCCTGAGACTGCTGAAGGAACCTCGGGCAGAGGGGCAGACCAGGGACAATCAGGAGACTTGACCCAGAGGACAAGGAGACCGGAGCCTTTGGGAGCTTAGAAAGGGCAGGCAGACACTGAGTGTGAAGATAAAGCTGAAAAGGGGAGGGGCTAACAATGGCAAGCCAAGGACCCCAGAAGTAAAAGATTATCAAGAAAAACTCTGGAATACTCGACAACTTTTACACAGAGAAAATCCAGACAACAGAGGAGGACAAACAAGTATCCCAACCTTCCCAAAAAAATGAAAACTGGTCACAAGCTATTGAAGAGTTCAAAAGTGAGATGCTGAGGAAGATGGAAGAGATCTGGCAAGAAAATAACAGTTTAAAAGGCAGAATTTCACACTGGGAAAGTGAGGCAAGTAAACTGAAGACCAGAAATGACCAGATTGAAAAGGAAAACCAGTCGCTAAAGGCTAGAACTGAGCAATTAGAAGCCAATGATATCTTAAGGCAACAAGAACAAATAAAACAAAGTCAAAAGACTGATAAAATAGAAGGAAACATGAAATATCTCAAAGAGAAAGTAACAGACCAAGAAAACCGGTCTAGAAGAGACAATTTGAGAATCATTGGTCTTCAAAAAAAGGCAGAAATTAATAGAAACTTGGACTCCATACTTAAAGAAATTATTCAGCAAAATTCCCCTGAAGTCCTACAACAAGAGGGCAACATAGACATTGAAAGGATCCATAGATCACCCTCTATACTAGACCCAGAAAAGTCAACACCTAGGAATATAATAGCGAAATTCAAGAGCTTTGAAGTAAAAGAAAAAATCTTACAAGAAGCCAGAAAGAGACAATTCAAATATCAAGGAGCACCAATCAGGATCATACAGGATCTGGCAGCCTCCACACTAAAAGACCACAAGGCTTGGAACACGATATTCAGAAAAGGAAGGGAGCTGGGCCTTCAGCCATGGATCAATTACCCATCGAAACTGACTATATACTTCCAGGGGAAAGTATGGGCATTCAACAAAATAGAAGATTTCCAAGTTTTTGCACAAAAGAGACCAGGACTAGATGGAAAGTTCGATATCCAACCACAAAAATCAAGAGAAACATGAAAAGGTAAATAAGAAACAGAGAGAAAAGAAAGAAAACTCATAATTTTTTTTTAAATTTGACTCTTTAAGGCCTTAAATAAGATCTAAATATCTGTATTACTATGTGGAGAAATGCTATGTATAATTCTCTGTAGTGAACTGTATCCACTATTATAATATTCACTATCATAGCAACCAGAAGAATAATTCATAGGGAGAGGACAGGATACTAAATGGTCTAAGATGACATGGGGGGTGGAAAAGAGGGGGGGAATAGTAGGGGACACCAAGA
>NC_058132.1:366335605-366366288 GCF_016433145.1 Gracilinanus agilis
CACTATTATAATATTCACTATTATAGCAACCAGAAGAATAATTCATAGGGAGAGGACAGGATACTAAATGGTCTAAGATGACATGGGGGGTGGAAAAGAGGGGGGGAATAGTAGGGGACACCAAGAGAAATCTGAGTAAATAAGAAAAATAGGATATTCTATTATACACAAAGAGGGCATGGGAAGGCAAGGGGATAAATACTATTATAAGAAGGAGAGGAAGAGAGCATTAAGAGGTAATAATCAAACCTTACTCTCTGTGTAATTAACCCAAAGAGGGAAGAGTAGCTTTATTATCCATTGGGATAAAAAACTCTATCTAAACCTACTGAGAAAGTCAGAAGGGATAAAACAAAGGAAGCAGGGGAGTGGAGAGGTCAAAAAAGGGAGGGGAGAGGAATGGGGAGGAAATTCATTAGGCCTTTAAAAACAAAAGGAGGGGAATAACAAGGGAGGGGGAAGAAAGAGAAGTCAATCCAGGGAGGGGATAAGGGATACCCACTCAAAGCAAACCACTGGTTTAAAACAAAATACTGTAAGAAGAAGGGGTAGTTCTAGGGGAAGATGGGGAGGATACAAAAATGTCAGTGAATACACAACTGATAATTATAACTCTGAATGTGAATAGGATGAACTTGCTCATAATACGGAAGCAAATAGTAGAGTGGATCAGAAACCAAAATCCTACCATACGTTGTCCACAAGAAACACATATGAGGCGGGTAGACATACACAAGTTTAAGGTTAAGGGATTGAGCAAAACCTTTTGGGCATCAAATGAGAAATAGAAGGCAGGAGTGGCGATAATGATTTCTGACAAAGCGAAAGTAAAAATAGATATGATTAAAAAAGACAGGGGAGGTCATTACATCCTGATTAAAGGCAGAATAAACAATGAGGAAATAACAATGCTCAATATATATGCACCAAGTGGTATAGCACCCAAATTCATAAAGGAGAAACTGGCAGAGCTCAAGAAGGAAATCAATAGTAAAACCATTATAGTGGGAGATCTAAATATTCCCCTTTCAGATCTAGATAAATCAAACCAAAAAAATAAATAAGAAAGAGGTAAGAGAGGTGAATGAAATCCTAGAAAAATTAGATATAATTGATATGTGGAGAAAAATAAATAGGGACAAAAAGGAATACACCTTCTTTTCAGCTGCACATGGTACATTCACAGGTATTGACCATGTATTAGGGCATAGAATCATTGCAAACAAAGGCAAAAGAGCAGATATAATAAATGTAACCTTCTCAGATCATAATGCAATAAAAATAATAATTAGTAAGGGCACCTGGACAGGCAAATCAAAAACCAATTGGAAATTAAAGAGTATGATTTTCCAAAACCAATTTGTCAAAGAAGAAATCATAGAAACAATCAACAATTTCATTGAAGAGAATGACAATGATGAGACATCCTACAAAACTGTGGGATGCAGCCAAGGCAATACTCAGGGGGAAATTTATATCTTTGAGTGCATATACTAACAAATTAAGGAGGGCAGAGATTAATGAATTGAGGATGTAACTCAAAAAATTAGAAAGAGAGCAAATTAAAAATCCCCAGATGAAAACTAAATTAGAAATAATTAAAATTAAGGGAGAAATTTATAAAATTGAATGTAAAAGAAGTATTGAATTAATAAATAAGACTAGAAGCTGGTATTTTGAAAAAAACAGATAAAATTGTCAAAGTATTGGTCAATCTAATAAAAAATGGAAAAAAGAAAACCAAATTGACAGTATTAAAGTGAAAAGGGATACCTCACTTCGAATGAAGGGAAAATAAAGGCAATCATCAAAAAGTATTTCACCCAATTATATGGCAAGAAATATAACAATTTAGGAGATATGGATGAATATTTACAAAAATATAAATTACCTAGATTAACAGCAGAAGAAATAGAATACCTAAATAATCCCATATTATAAAAAGAAATTGAAGAAGCCATCAAAGAAATCCCTAAGAAAAAATCAGCAGGACCTGATGGATTCAAAACTGAATTCTATCAGACATTCAAAGAGCAACTAATCCCAATACTATACAAATTATTTGATATGATAAGCAAAGAAGGAGTCCTACCAAATTCCTTCTATGACACAAATATGGTACTGATTCCAAAGCCAAGTAGATCAAAAACAGAGAAAGAAAACTATAGACCAATTTTCTTAATGAACATAGATGCAAAAATCTTAAATAGTATACTAGCAAAGAGACTCCAGCAAGTAATCAAGAAGATCATCCACCATGATCAGGTGGGATTTATGCAGGAATGCAAGTATGGTTCAACATTAGGAGAACCATCCATATAATTGACCATATCAACAACCTAACAAACAAAAAACACATGATTATCTCAATAGATGCTGAAAAAGCCTTTGACAAAATACAGCATCCATTCCTATTGAAAACACTGAAAAGTACAGGATTAGAATGACCTTTCTTATAAATAATAACAGTATACACTTAAAACCATCAACAATCATCATATGCAATGGGGATAAATTAGAAGCCTTCCCAATAAGATCAGGAGTGAAACAAGGATGCCCATTATCACCTCTATTATTCAACACAGTACTAGAAACTCTAACAGTTGCAATTAGGGAAGAAAAAAGAAATTGAAGGTATCAAAATAGGCAAGAAGGAGACTAAGCTATCACTCTTTGCAGATGATATGATGGTCTACTTAAAGAAACCTAGAGAATCAACTAAGAAGCTGGTAGAAATAATTAACAACTTTAGCAAAGTTTCACGATACAAAATAAATGCACCTAAATCATCAGCATTTCTATATATTTCCAACAAACTAGAGCAACAAGAAGTAGAAAGAGAAACACCATTTAAAATCACTCTAGACAATATAAAATAATTGGGAATCTATCTACCAAAACAAACACAGCAATTATACAAAAACAACTACAAAACACTTTCTAAACAAATAAAACTGGATCTCAACAATTGGAAAGCCATTAATTGTTCATGGGTAGGACGAGATAACATAATAAAAATGAACATTCTACCCAAATTAATTTACCTATTTAGCACCATACCTATCAAATTACCAAAAAACTTCTTTATTGAATTGGGAAAAAGTATAACAAATTTCATTTGGAATAGCAAAAGGTCAAGAATATCAAGGGAAATAATGAAAAAATATGAAGGAAGGGGGCCTACCAATACCAGATATTAAATTATACTATAAAGCATCAGTCATCAAAACAATGTAGAAGGAAGGATCAGTGGAATAGACTTGGGGTGAATGACTTCAGCAAGACTGTATATGATAAACCGAAAGAGCCCAACTTTTGGGACATGAATCCATTATTTGACAAAAACTTCTGGGAAATTTGGAAAACAATATGGGAAAGATTAGGTTTAGATCAACATCTCACACCCTACACCAAGATAAATTCAGAATGGGTGAATGACTTGAATATAAAGAGGGAAACTATAAATAAGTTAAGTGAACACAAAATCGTATATCTGTCAGATCTCTGGGAAAGGAAAGATTTTAAAACCAAGCAAGAGTTAGAGAAAATTATAAAACATAAATAAAATTGTTTTGATTATATTAACCTAAAAAGCTTTTGTAAAACAAAAACAATGCAGCCAAAATCATAAGGGAAACAACAAAGTGGGAAAAATTACAAAAAACTCTGACAGGGGTGTAATTACTGTTTGTTTTAAATTCAGGGAAATGTCTAGCAGACTCCCTATGGACATGAGGGAGACTTTAAGACTACATTACCCATGATTGCAATGGGTCTTAGGGTGTGGGGACATCAAAGGTCCCCATGCAGGGGGTAGTTTAAATGAGAGAAAAACCAAAAGAATGACTCTTTGTCTTCCTGAGGAGCTGGATACCAGAGGGACAGAATGGGCTCTGGCAGTAAATCTAAAAGCTAGGCAGGCGCGGTCATATATATATTTTACCAACATGGCCATGGCTTTAATTAAACTACTAATTTGTCTTATTATATCAGTCTTTATCATTTTTAATCTGAACATTACTCAAATATACTAGGAGTTAAATCAATTATATACAAAAATCAAGCCATTCCCCAATTGATAAATGGGCAAGAGACATGAATAGACAATTTTCAGGTAAAGAAATCAAAAGCATCAATAAGCACATGAGAAAGTGTTCTAAATCTCTAATAATCAGAGAAATGCAAATCAAAACAACTCTGAGGTATCACTTCACACCTAGCAGATTGGATAAAATGAAAGAAGGGGAGAGTAATGAATCCTGGAGGGGATGTGGCAAAATTGGGACATTAATGCATTGCTGGTGGAGCTTTGAACTGATCCAACCATTCTGGCTGGCAATTTAGAACTGTGCTCAGAGGGCTATAAAAGAATGCCTGCCCTTTGATCCAGCCATACCATTGTTGGGTTTGTACCCCATAGAGATCATAGATAAACAGATTTGTACAAAAATATTTATAGCTGCGCTTTCTGTGGTGGCAAAGAACTGGAAAAGAAGGGTATGTCCTTCAATTGGGGAATGTCTGAACAAACTGTGGTATATGCTGGTGATGGAATACTATTGTGCTCAAAGGAATAATAAAATGGAGGAATTTCATGTGAACTGGAAAGTCCTCCAGGAACTGATGCAGAGGGAAAGGAGTAGAGCCAGAAGAACATTGTACACAGAGACTGATATACTATGGTAAAATTTAATGTAATGGACTTCTGTACCAGCAGCAATGCAATGACACAGGACAGTTCTGAGGGATTAATGATAAAGAGCGCTACCCACATTCAGAGGAAGAACTGCAGGAGAAGAAATATATAAGAAAAACAACTTCTTGAATGCATGGGTTGAGGTGGACATGATTGGGGATGTATTATCAAAACTACCGCACCAATGCAACTAACAACAATTTGGAAATAGGATCAATGACACATGTTAAAAACAGTAGAAATGTGCATCGGCCATGGGTGGGGGGACTGATGGGGGTGAAGGGGAAAGTAGGGGCATGAAGCATGTAACCATGTTAAAAATGAATATTAGTAAATGGTTAAAAAAAAGTATCCATAGATCACCCTCTACACTAAACCCTGAAAAAGACAACACCCAAGAATATTATAACCAAATTGAAGAGCTTACAAATAAAAGAAAAAAATTTACAAGTCAGAAAGAGACAATTCATATATCAAAGAGCACCAATCAGGATCACACAAGATCTGGCAGACTCCATGCTAAAAAACCATAAGCCTTGGAATATGATATTCAGAAAGGAAAGAGAACTGGGTCTACAACCAAGCATCACCTATCCATTAAAACTGACTATATACTTCCAGGGGAAAGTATGGGCATTTAACAAGATTGATGATTACCAAGTATTTGCAAAGAAAAAACCAGGACTAAATGGAAAATTCAATATCCAACCATAAAAACCAAGAGAAACATGAAAAGGTAAATAAGAAACAGAGGGGAAGGAAAGGAAATGCTTATTTTTAAGTTTACTTTGTATTCCTATATGGAGAAATAGTATGTGTAATTTTCACAACTGCATTCACTATTATAGTAATTAGAAGAATTATTCATAGGGAGAGGTTGGAGAACTAAATGGTCTAAGATGATGCTGGGGGGGAAATAAAGGGAAGTGAATAGTAGATGGCACCAAGAGAAACTTTAATGAATGAGAAAAATAAGATATTCAATACCACACAAAGAGAGCATGGAATGGGGAGGGGATGAATAATATTACAAGAAGGAGAGAAAGAGAGCATTAAGAGGTACTATCGTAACCTTACTCTCAGCAGAATTAACCCTGAGAGGGAAGAGTAGCTATATCCATTGGGATATACTATCTAACCCTACTGAGAAAGTCAGAAGGCATAAACCAAGGGGAGCAGGAGAGTGGGGAGGTGAAAAAAGGGAAGGGAGGAGAGGGGGGAAGGAATTTATTAAGCCTTAAAAATAAAAAGGGAAGAATAATAAGGGAGGAGGTAGAAGGAAAGTTAATCAAGGGAGGGGACAAGGGTTACTGGCTTAAAGCAAACCACTGGTTTAAAAGGAAATAACGTATCAAGAAGTGATAGAACTAGGAGAGGACACCAAAATGTTAGTGAATACACAACTGATAATTATAACTCTGAATGTGAATGGGATCAAATCGCCCATAAAACTGAAGCAAATAGCAGAGTGGATTAGAAACCAAAATCCTACCATATGTTGTCTAAAAGAAACACATATGAGGTGGTTGGACATACACAGGTTTAAGGTGAAGGGCTGAAGCAAAATCTTTTGGGCTTCAACTGAGAAAAAGAAGGTAAGGGTGGTGATCATTATTTCTGACAAAGCCAAAGTAAAAATAGATCTGATTAAAAGAAACAGGGAAGGTAATTACATCCTCATTAAAGGCAGTATACAACAAACAAATAAATTAATGAAAAGAAAAAAAGGCAGTATAAAGAATGAGGAAATAACAGTATTCAACATGTATGCACCAAATGGTATAGCATCCAAATTCCTAATGGAGAAACTGGCAGAGCTCAAGAAGGAAATAGATAGTAAAACCATACTAGTGGGAGATATAAATATTACTCTTTCAGATCTAGATAAATCAAACCAAAAATAATAAAGAGATAAGAGAGATGAATGAAATCATAGAAAATTTAGATTTAATAGATATGTGGAGAAAAATAAATAGGGACAAAAATGAATACACCTTCTTTTCAGCTGCACATGGTACATTCATAAAGATTGAACATGTAATAAATTATAAAAACATTGCAAACAAATGCAAAAGAGTAGAAATAATAAATGTAACCTTTTCAGATTATAATGCAATAAAAATAATAATGAGTAAGGGCACATGGACAGGCAAATCAAAACCTAATGGGAATTTAAATAATATGATTCTCAAAACCAGTTAGTTCAAGAAAAGATCATAGAAACAATCAATAATTTCATTGAAGAGAATGACAATCATGAGACATCCTACCAAACTGTGGTATGCAGCTAAGGCAGTACTCAGGGGAGAAATTTAAATCCTTTGGTGCATATATTTACAAATTAGAGAGGGCAAAAATCAATGAACTGGGCATACAAATTAAAAAACAGGAAAGGGAAAAAACTAAAAATCTCCAGCTAAAGACCTAATACATGGTAACAGCAATACTGTACAATGATCAACTATGAAAACGTGGCTATTCTCAGGAATACAATGATCTGGGAAAATTCTGAATTCTTAAGATTTGGGATGCTATCCACCTCAAAAGAAATTATTATTGGAGTAATACAGATGTGTATCTAAACATAGTGTCTTTCACATTAGTGTTTTTAAGGTTGTATTTTGGGTTTTTCGTTTTGTATGAGTGTACTCTAACAAAAATGATCAACTGGAAGTGTTTTTGTAAGATAATACATGTACGGACCAGATCAAATTGATTATTATATCCAAGTTGGGTGAAGGATGAGAAGAGATAAATAGTTTGCATCTTATAATTTTAGAAAAGATATGTTGAAAATATCATTGCATGTAATTTATCTTTAAATTAGGAAAAAAAGAAAATTTCTCAATTTCAGTATAAACTGTAGCTTGATGGGCAAACTGGGGAATTACATTTTTCTGCAGCTAGAGATACCAAAACCCCTCACCTCAACAGAATGTTAGAGAGAAGGCATGAGCATTAAGAGTGATCAGGAAAGGTTTGTAAGAGAAGGTGGAATTTAAGCAGGAACTGGTAGGAAAATTTGAGCATAATTTTAAAATTAGAAACCATCTTAAGAATATGAAATTTAGAGGAAGTCATCAACATCGATTTGTTTAAAAGTAATTTTTTCAAGAGTAAATTAATACCCCAAACCTATTTTCTTTTCATATTTGATTTTGTGGAGATATAACTTGGCCCCACTAGGTTATAGAAGAATAAATGGAAATGAGAAATGAATTAATTAAGTGGTTTTCACAGAATTTTTTTTTAAAATGGGGAAATAAAATTATAGAATGATAACTCTGAAGCTTAAAGTGCTTTAGAAGTAATTGAATCCATCACTCTCTATTTCAAAAGGATAAAACAAAAAAATGATATCTGGGGTTAAATGACAGGTCAAAAAGGATGTTAAGTGACAGAGCTATGCTTCAGCTTCCTGTGCAGAAATTCTAAGTTCTTTGTGACTTCCACTTTTAAATACAATAGAACAAGACATTTCTCGCCCCACCCAATTAATCAAAGGGAAGTAACTTTCCTTGCTTCTTTATATGAATTAGTAAAACAATCAACATGGTGCTTAAAGCCAAAGCATTTTGGCACAAACAAGTTCAGTGCAGTTTACACTGATCATTGAACCTTGCTCTTTTTCATAGGGGATTTAAAAAGTTATCTCTTCTGCTAACTGGCAGATTGTATCCGGATGTATTGTCAAACAGTTAAACAAGCAATGCAGTTTCTGAATGTGGCTCTTTAAAAAAATTGGAAAAAAGAACAATCTTCTTAGTCATGATCTCACCTTGAGCACATCTAAGAGAGAGATAATCATAGTGACTCACAGACATGAAGAGAATTAAAAGTAAATTAAGATCCTGCTTTAGAAAACTAATGTTCTCAAGTGAAAGGTTTAGTGGGAGAGGTCTTTTCTCTAAGGATTTTTCTTAAAGAAGGAATTTGAAAAGGTACAAAAGGAGAGGTTTCAATTAGAAAACAAATTTTGAAATATTCTCAAATGATATGCCCTGATTTGCTATATGTTGTTAAAGGAGGTTTTGCTCTTCAACCATGGCAAAAGCAGCATCCCTGCAAAATTAGATTGGAACCCTGAATTATATGTACCATAACTGAATTAAAAATGATACAAAAATCTAGCAACAGAGCAGCTGTTTTATATGGGCACAGAGGTAAAAAAAAGCCTCAAATAGAATCATGCTGAACTACAAAGCTATTCCAGAGAAAATCCAATGCTAAATTCAGATTATTTTCCCTCAGCTGAGTAAAAGAAGCAAATCTATTAGTCTGGGTTTTCCTTTCTTTTTTCAAATGTATACTTAAAAAATCTGCTTTACGTCTTTTGAAAGGTCTAATTTTTTAAAAGTCCCACAAAATTATCACTTATTTCTGTTCCCGCCTTTGAGCACTCCACTCACACAACTTAAAGTATATATTCAATTTCATATTATGGCAATTTTATTTACAAAACTGTTGGTGAGAAGAAAGCTCAAGTAATCCTTGTAGTCAATTTCACATAAAATTGCTGTTTACCCATTACTGATCCACATTTCCCTGAGTACTTACATACTACAGTAATGGGCACTATAGAAATACATAGACAGATAAATAGATGTTAATATAATAATAATTCCTCACATTCAAAAAACTACTTTCTTCTGCAAAACATAAAAAACCTCCTAGAAGAGATGATTACTTTTCTGAATATGCCTAAAATGCTGGAAGAAATACACTTAACAGGTATGGAGACAGAATCTTATTAAGTATTTGGGAAAGTTGAATAAAAGATATTATTTCAATAAAAATTTATTAAGCACCTACTGAATACAAGGAGCAGTGTCAGGCACCAAGCAAAGATAGTTATAGAGATTCTGTACTTAAGAAGCTTAGAATATAAAGGGGGGCATGAAATAATTAAATAAATATGCTATGAGGGGGAGTGAGGTAAGGTATGTGAGGAGGCAAATGAGAGTTTCTAGCATGAGAGATTTCAGAAGTAAAATATCATTTTCACTTATGGAAAATATGATTAACTCTGTATGCATATGTATGTCTTTAATGGATCTCTTTACCATTCTGTTGAAAAGTATGGAACCATTCTCAGGATAATGTTTAAACTGAATAAAATGTAGTAAAAAAGTTACAAAGGAAACCAATTATATTGAAATGTAGTAATAAAAATAGTTAAAAATAGTTTATGAGCCCCAGATTTAGGGGTACCCTGGTTCTGTTCCTTTCATTTTGCATCACTTCATAACAGTCTTTCCAGGTTGTTTTGTGACATTCTTGTTCATCATTACAGTCATATATTATAGCTCCTTTAGCCATTCCAAAATTGATGGAACTCCCCTCAGTTTCCAGTTCTTTGTGTCCACAAAAAGACATGCTAGAAATATTTTTTTATAAAAGAAGGTCCTTTCCTTCTATTTTATCACTTTGGAATATGGATCTGTTTTTCATATATACTAAGTCCAAAACATATGTACAATTATATGGCCTTCTAGGCATGATTCTAGATTGTTCACCAGAATACTTGTTTCTCTTCAGAGCTTCAGCAATGTCCCAATTTAACTACTTCTCTTTCAACACTTATCATTTTCTTTTTTAGTCATATTAGTTTGATAGGGGTAAGGTAGTACCTCCAGAGTTTTTAAAGTTTGCATTTCTATAATTAATAGTGATTTGGGGCATTTTAATGATTAAAGATAATTATAATATCTTCATTTCTTAATTATTTGTTCATAAACTTTGACCATTTTTCAATTAGAGAATCCTTTGTACTCATAAATTTGACTCAGTTCTCTCTATATTTGAGAAATGAGGCATTGATTTCTATCAAACCTTTAAAGAACAAATAATCCCAATACTATACAAATTATATGAAATAATAAGCAAAGAAGGACTAACAAATTCCGCTTATCATACAAATATGGTACTGATCCTAAAGCCAGGTAAATCAAAAACAGAGAATCTCCTTAATGAACATAGACGCAAAAATCTTAAATAGAATACTAGGAAAAAGATTCCAGCAAGTGATCACAAGCATTATTCATTAAGATCAGGTGAAATTTATACCAGGACTGCAAGGATGGATCAATATTAGGAAAACCCTTCATATAACTGACGATATCAACAAGCAAACCAACAAAAATCCCATGATTATCTGAATAGATGCTGAAAAAGCCTTTGACAGAATACAACACATTCCTTTTGAAAAAACTAGAAAGTATAGGAATAGAAGGACCTTTCCTAAAATTAATAAATAGTATATATCTTAAACCATCAACAAGCGTCATATGCAATGAGGACAAATTAGAAAAATTACCAATAAGATCAGGATTGAAATAAGGATGCCCATTATCACCTCTATTATTTAACATAGTACCATAAACATTAGCAATTGCAATTAGAGAGGAAAAATAAATTGAAGTTATTAAAATAAGCAGTGAGGAGACTAAGCTATCACTCTTTGGAGATGATAGTCTACTTAAAACATCTTAAAGAATCAACTAAAAAATTAATGGAAATAATCAACAACTTTAGTAAAATTGCAGGATTCAAAATAAATGCACATACATTATCAGCATTTCCATATATTATCAACACATCTCAGCAGCAAGAGTTAGAAAGGGAAATACCATTCAAAATCACCCTAGACAATATAAAATACTTAGGAATCTATCTACCAAAACAAACACAAGAATTATATGAACACAACTACAAATACTTTCCAAACAATTAAAACTAGATCTAAACAATTGTAAAAACATTGATTGCTCATGGGTAGGATAAGATAACATAATAAAAATGACCATTCTACCCAAATTAATTTACTTATTTAGTGCCATACCTATCAAAATACCAAAAAGCTTTTTTTTACTGAATTAGAAAAAAAAGTATAACAAATTTCATTTGGAAGAACAAAAGATCAAGAATTTCAAGGGAAAAAATGAAAAAAATGTAAAGGAAAGTGACCTACCAGTACTAGATCTTAAACTGTAGTATAAAACAGTGGTAATCAATACAATATGATACTGGCTAAGAGAGAGAAGGAAGGATCAGTGAAATAGAGTTGGGGTAAGTGACATCAGAGAGACAGTGTATGATGAACCCAAAGAGCCCAGCTTTTGGGACAAAAATCCACTATTTGACAAAAACTGCTGGGAAAATTGGAAAACAATATGGGAGAGATTAGGTTTAGATCAACATCTCACACACTTCACCGAGATAAATTCAGAATGGGTGAATGACTTGAATATAAAGATGGAAACTATAAGTAAATTAGGGAAACACAGAATAGCATACTTATCAGATCTTTGGGAAAGGAAAGATTTTAAAACCAAGCAAGAGTTAGAAAAAATTACAAAATGTAAATAAATAATTTGATTTACATTAAATTAAAAAGGTTTTGTATAAACAAATCAAATGCAACCAAAATGAGAAGGGAATCCACAAATTGGGAAAAAATCTTTATAACAAAAATCTCTGACAAAGGTCTAATTACTCAAATATATAAGGAGCTAAATCAATTGTACAAGAAATCAAACCATTCCCCAATTGATAAATGGTCAAGGGACATGAATAGGCAATTTTCAGGTAAAGAAATCCAAACTCCATAAGTACATGAGAAAGTGTACTAAATCTCTTTTTTTTTAATTTCACATTTAATAATTTTCATTTTTTAGAAAAGTTAACATGGTTAAATGATTCATGCTCTTACTTTCCCCTTTACCCCCCTACCTCCTTCCACTCCCCATAGCTGATGGGCATTTCCACTGGTTTTAACATGTGTCATTGATCAAGACCTATTTCTAAATTGTTGATAGTTGCATTGGTGTAGTAGTTTCGATTCTACATCACCCATCATGTCCTCCTCAACACATGTGTTCAAGCAGTTTATTTTCTTCTGTGTTTCCACTCCTGGAGTTCTTCCTCTGAATGTGGGTAGCATTCTTTTCCATAAATCCCTCAGAATTGTCCTGGGTCATTGCATTGCTGCTAGTATAGAAGTCCATTACATTCTATTTTCCCACAGTGTATTGGTCTATGTGTACAATGTTCTTCTGGCTCTGCTCCTTTCACTCTTCATCAATTCCTAGAGGTCTTTCCATTTCACATGGAATTCCTCTAGTTTATTATTCCTTTGAGCACACAAGTATTCCATCACCAGCATATACCACAGTTTGTTCAGCCATTCCACATTGTTGGTACAGTTGTGAATTGATCCAACCATTCTGGATGGCAATTTGGAACTATTCCCAAAAGATTTTAAAAGACTGTATGCCTTCTATCCAGCCATAGCACTTATGGGTTTATACCCCAAAGAGATAATAAGGGAAAAGAAATGTACAAAATATTTATAGCTGCACTCTTTGTAGTGGCAAAAAAATGGGAAATGGAAAATGATGGTATGCCCCTCAATTGGGGAATGGCTGAACAAATAGTGGCATCTGCTGGTGATGGAATACTATTGTGCTCAAAGGAATAACAAACTGGAGGAATTCTATGTGGACTGGAATGACCTCCAGGAATTGATGCAGAGTGAAAGGAG
Organism: Gracilinanus agilis; assembly: GCF_016433145.1. Classification (NCBI taxonomy): domain Eukaryota; kingdom Metazoa; phylum Chordata; class Mammalia; order Didelphimorphia; family Didelphidae; genus Gracilinanus; species Gracilinanus agilis. The sequence goes on from NC_058132.1 coordinate 366,348,844, forward strand.
CAGAACTAGGAGAACATTTTGCACAGACAATGATACACTCTGGTAAAATTGAATGTAATGAAATTCTCTAGTAACAGCAATGCAATGATCCAGAATAATGCTGACGATCTTAGGAGAAAGAAAACTATTCATATCCAGAGGGAGAACTGTGGGAGTAGAAACACAGAAATAAAACTATGACTTGAACACGTGGGTTGAGGGGGATATTGTTGGGGATGTAGAAGCTAAACAATGACTTTAGTCCAACTATCAATAATATAGAAATAAGTCTCGATCAATGATACATGTAGAACCTAGTGGAATTGTGTGTTGCCTACAGGGGGTGAGAGGGTTTGAGGAGAGGGAAAGAACATGAATCATGTAACCATGGGAAAATATTCTAAATAAAATGAATTAATTTAAAAAAAAGCATCCGAACTGTGATATAGTAGATCTCAATTAGGGAATGAAAGAAGGGAGGAAGTGGCACACAGAATACCAGTATATTGTACTAGGTCTGAGAGAAAGGAGACTGGCATATGGCTGAGGCCATTTATGTCCTCCCAAAAGTAAATTGGAAAAGTGACTAAGAAGAGTGAAAAGTTAATTCCTTATAATGAGAAGAAGTTAAGACAATGCTGTGGTTGAGTTGTTAGGTAAACTACTGTCAAACACAAAAGAATAAGATAGCAAGTGTTAAGAGAATAATGGAAAATATAACACTACAATTACCCAACATATCAAGAGGAATAAACAATTAAAATCTTTGCATGCAGGATTTCTGATGAGTAGAGGGTAGGGAGACCTAAAATGGTTGAATAGAGGAAGCCCTCAAACAAACTCTCCTAACACGAGTTCCTAAAAACTTTACACTTGATCTTATCCAAAAGACCCAGAAGCAATAGCTCCTAACAATGTTAAAATAACTCTTAAAATTTGAATTTTGGAGTGGCAAAGCCCAGAAAAGGTCAGTTAGAAACTTTTTTACAGCTCAAAGCAGAGATGAAACAGAGAGATCTGTGACAGAGAGGTGGAGGTTGATCTGGAGCTCACATATATAAAACACCAATGTTGGGAGTAGATGGTGGTAGTGACCAAAACAGCAGCAAATCTGGGAGTTCTCAAGCCAGAGATGGAAAGATTTGTCAATTATACAGAAAAAACAACAACTATAGTAAACTAATACTGAAACCAAGATGGAAAATATTTGGTAATTCAATTACCTTAATTACTTCTGGTTTGACATTTAAGGTCAGAGAGGAACCTCTTTGGTCAAGAAGCAGCAAGTTCCCCACTTCTGGTTCCAAGGGAACAGAGACCTTAAGAAACAGAAACAATTGCAATTCTATTGTATCAGGAGTCTTTCCAAAGTGAGGACCAGGGCAAAGACCAGGAGAATGATGACCACACATTTCCCCAGAACACATGACTTGGAACCACTGAAAACCTCCAGACTCCCAGAACTATCATTGATAAAAAAGGAAGATTAAAAAAGTCTGAGGTTTTGGGTCAATGTACCCCCCAAAAAATCATGACAGAAACAAGTTCGAAATCAAGATATAAGTTGAAAAATGAGTAAGAAACAAACAAAAAACTTACTATAGCGTAATAATAGTGCCAGGGATGATTAAGACATGAACTTAGAAGATAATAAAGTCAAAACAACTAAGTAAATACTCAAAGAGAAAAAAATTAATTGATCAAAAGTCCCAAAAGAATTCCTAGAATAGCTAAATCTGATTTTCAAAAGTAAATAAAAGGGGGCAGCTGAGTAGTTCAGTGGATTGAGAGCCATGCCTAGAGACTGGAGGTCCTAGGTTCAAATCCGGCCTTATACACTTCCCAGCTGTGTGACCCTGGGCAAGTCACTTGACCCCCATTGCCTACCCTTACCACTCTTCCACCCATAAGTCAATACACAGAAATAAAGGGTTTAAAAAATAAAAAACAAAAACAAAAACAAAAAGTAAATAAGAGTGGGAGAGGTAAAAACAGGAAAAGAAAATTCTTCAAAGAGAGAAAATTGTGAAAATTATCAGCTTCATAAAAGAGGAACAAAATTACTGAAGATAATAACAATTTTAAGAATATAATTGGCCAAGTCAGGGGGGAAAAGGTACAACATTTTGCTAGTTAAAACAACATCTTAAAATACAAAATTGACAAAAATTGTTGCAAAATTTTACTAAAGAAAATAATTTCTTAAGAGTAGAATGGGTAGATGGAAGCCTTTGACCCCAAAAGGCATCAGGAAACAATAAAACAAAGTGGGAAAAAAGTGAAAAAAACCAGAAGGAAATGTGAAATATCTCATTTGAAAAACAATTTACCTTGAAAATAGATTGAGAAGAGATAAAGAATTACTGTAGAACCTGAAAGCCAAGAATGTAAAAATAATTAAGACACCATATTTCAATAAATTGTCAAAGCTATGTATTCTAATATTTTTGAGTCAGAGGATAAAACAGATAATGAAAAAAAATCTACTAATGACAATTTGGAATAGATCCCAAAATTAAAACTCCCAAGAATATTAAAATCAATTTTCAGAGCTCCTAGTTCAAAGAGAAAATATTTTAATAAGCCAGGAAGAAAACTCTTCAAATATCATGTGTGAAGGGAATTCCCCTCCCCATTATGTCACTTTGTTTGATGTCATCAACCAGGGACATGAAGATGCTTTACCATTGAGATGTGCAGGTATAGACAGGCTCTCTGAGAAAGGAAGTTGAAATCAATGAGAGGGGAAATTGATCCCATAGGCACTGTATATGGTGCCTATGGGTGGTGTCAGGTAAATTAAGGAACTATGATTGGTTCCTAAAATGTGAGGTAGAGAGCTAGTGGGTGGAGAAAATTGCTTATAAAGTGAGACCAAGGTACTGCTCTCTCTCTTTTCATGATCTTCTGGCTGGAGTTCTGAACCTGAAGAAGCCCCTTTTGGTGGTGAGCTTCAGTCCATCAAATGGCATATAGGGTAGTAAGCTAATCAACTCTTTTATTTCTTTCCTACAATTCCTTCTCTTTTACTATTACTGCTTTGATGTAATAAAGCTACTAAAGCTACTAGCAGCCTTATAATTTAATTTTAATTATTATATATGAAACCACAGTCAGAAAAATGCAAGATTTAGCACCTACCACATTAAAGGAGTGGAAGACTTGGAATAAGATATTCTAGATGGTAAAAGAGCTGGACTTCCAACCACGAATAGCCTACTTAGCAAAAATGGATTTAAATAATTGAAGGGAAAAGAGATATTGAATGAAATAGAGGATTATCAAACATCCTCATAACTTTCAAATATAAAACTTAAGGAAAAGCATAAAACGGTAAACATGAGAGAGAAATCATAAGGAATTCAAAAAAGCTAAATCATTTATCTTCTGTTAAGGAAAGATGATATTTGTAAATCTAAGAACTTTATCATTTTTATAGTACTAAGAAGGACTTTAGAAAGATAGAGGGCACAGAGGTTTATCAATTGTATTGACACAATACATATATTTTTTATAATTTGAAGATATTTTCCCCAATTATATGTAATAAGAATTGTCAATGTATGTTTTCCAAAATTATAAGAAACAAATTGTTTCCTGTCCTCCCTTCTCTCCCTCCTCCCATAGGTAGTAAGAAATTTGATATCTCTTAGACATGCATTATCATTCAAAACATTCTTTCATATTAGTCACCATTGCAAGAAAATACTTATATGACACTAATACCCCTAAATAAAAATATAAATAAATTAATTAGAAAAATAAATGGTTTTCATCTATATCCACCTTCAACAGTTCTTTCTCTGAAAATAGATAGCATTCTTTGTCATAAGTCCTTCAGAATTGTCAGTGATCATTGTATTACAGAAAGTAGTTTACAATTTTACACTTGATCATTGTACAATATTGCTGTTACTATGTAAAATGTTCTCCTGGTTTTGCTTATTTTACACTGTATCAGATCATGTAGGTTTTTTTAGCTTTTTCTAAAATCATCCTGGTCATCAATTCTTATACTACAATTGTATTCCATCACCATCATATAAGAAAATGTCTTTAGTCATTATCCAATAGATAGATAGTCCCTCAAATTACAATTCTTTGCCACCACAAAAAAAGTTACTATAAATATTATTTTAAGTTTCTTTCCCACTCTTTCAATCTACTTGGAATACAGGGTCTGCACAGTTTATGACACATTGGGCCTAGTTACAAATTGCACTCCAAAATGGTTTTATCAGTTCATAACATCACCAATAATGCATTAGTGTCTAAATTTTGTCATATCCCTTAAAAATTAAACATTTTCCTTTACTGTCATATTGGCCACTCTGATAGATCTGAGGTGATATCTCAGAATTATTTTAATTTTCAATTCTCTAATCAACAGTTATTTGATACATTTATTTTTGTCATATGAAAATTGCTTGTTCATATCCTTTAATCATTTCTCAAATGGGGAATACCTTTGGTTCTTATAAATTTGAGTTAGTTCTCTATAAATTTGAGAAACCAGGTCTTTATCAGAGAAAATTGCTATAAATATTTTTTCAGTTTGTCATTTCCCTTGTTTTTAAGAACTTTAAAAATATTACTTTTTGAATTTATCTTTATTTTTTTCTTATTGGCTTTTCCCTTCTAATGTTGTTTATATTGGTTTTGTTTGTACAGAAACTTTTTTATATAATATAATCAAAATTATTCATTCATTCATCCAAATCTTAAGGTAAATAGTTCTATTTTCCCCTAATTTACTTATGGTATTGCACTTTATATCTAAATCATATACTCACTTTGACTGATCTTGCTATAGGGTGTGAGATATTTTACTATACCTAGTTTCTGCCATTTTATTTTTCAAATTTTCCCTGAAATTTTTACCAAATAGTGAATTATTTTCCCAAAAGTTGGGATCTTTGGATTTATCAAACACTAGATTGCTATGGTTATTTAACTATGTCCTTTCTATTTTTTAACCAGTAACACATTGTTTTAATGATTACTCCTATATAATATAGTTTCCAATCTGATATTGCTAGGCCAGTTTCCTTGTCCTTTTTACCCCCATTAATTCACATAATGTTCTTGATCTTTTCTTTTTCCAGATGAATTTTATAATATTTTCTAGTTCTTTAAATTATTTGGTAGTTTCCTTGGTATGTCACTGAATTACTAAGTTAATTTAGGTAAAATTATCATTTTTATTAAATGGCTTGGTCTACCCATGAGAAATTACTATTTTTCTCATTATTTATATCTGACTTTATTTGTATGAAAAGTATTTTATAATTATGGTTATATAATTCTGCTGTTTGCATTTACTAGATCCCCAAGTATTTTATGTTATCTAGAATTATTTTATATGGAATCAGCTCTTTTCTTGCTCCTGGACTTTGTAGGTAATATTTAGAAATGCTAATGATTTATGTGGGTTTATTTTGAATTTTGCAATTCTATGAAAGTTATTAACTATTTCAATTATTTTCTTAGTTGCATCTCTAGGATTATCTAAGTACATGTTCATATTATCTGCAAAGAATAATGGTTTAATTTGTTCATTGCTTACTTAAGTACCTTTTACTTCTTTTAATCTTAAAGCTAGCATTTCTAATAAATTAAGTAATAATGCTTATTCCAGGAATTCTTACCTCACTCCTGATCTGAAGGAATCTGATACTGAAAAATTCTGATATTAAAAATATGGACAAAGCTGATCTTAAAAAATTGTTTGAGTGTTGGAAACCAGCAAGCAGTTTCCAGTTATCTTGAGAGGTATGATGGTTTAGCCGAGAGGGAGGAAGAAAGAGACACAGTGGGTTTTCTGGAAGCTGTTCTTTTTCACTTCCTGTGAATCTTTATTTTTATACCTTTCTCTCACAGTCACACAAATGCTGGGAAATTTACATTTCAAATTCAAAACAAAGAAAAACTCAAGATTATACTGGTTAATCTGGCACATCTAACAAATTTCTACAAAATGCTACATATAGATTATACTGAGACTAAACATGCCCCAAGGCTACCAAAACTCTACCTTATTAAGTTTCATTTTTATAAAAGAACCTTCAACATATTTCAAAAGTGGATTAAAGTGTAATAACCCCCAAATTCAGGGGGACAATCTAATATGAGAAAGTAGTAAAGTATTAGAATGTTTTGGTTTCATAGGGTTAAATTCAGCATGAAAAAAATGAAGTGAGAGTGTATTATGTTTTAATTTTCCCATGCTGTATCCTTCCTACTCTCCAGGCAGAGAGAGGAAAAGATTAAAGTAGCTTCAAGGGTATGAACTATTAACTCATTATATACTGGTTTATTATAGAGTATTAAGGAGAATTCTATAATGGGAATTCTACAAATGGGTCTCTATAAAATGATTTCCTACCTATACTACAAAACTTGAGGCTATCCTAAAAATACAGATTATAGTAATTTTAATAATAAAAAGTATTAATCAGAAGAGAGTCACCCAGAGGGGTCTGATTGGGTATCCATCTATCCTGTGGCCTGATTTTCAAACAATAGGGATCAATGTAAGACTTTGCCATTTACATTGACTTGATCGACCCTGATAGAGACCCTTATTTCTCTGAGGGGCTCCTGGCAGTTGAGGGACAGTGAAAGCAAGATTTGGTTACAATGGCAATTTTCTTGTTATGATCATATTTGGAAATTCACAAGATTGATGAATGCTGAAACCTTCTATTATCAAAATTATTTGGATTAAAGAACAAACTTATTCTTTCTAAAAAAGGACACATCCTCTTAGCTACCAGCTTTCCAAAAGTCATGAAGCAAGCAGTTCTCATTATCTGCATAAACACACATCTGTAATAGCAGGAAATGGACTGTGTAGATAGGTTACAATACAAGAAAGATCGATGAAGCCCATACAATGTCATAACTTGCAGAAAACAGGTTTAAGTACTGTGCTTCATTTTTAGAATCAACAAAATTAGCAATGAACATCCTTTCCCAAGAACCTTGTATTGTCTGTATTGAAACAGATGTTGTTACTTTCAATAGTCTATTGCAGTGGCAATTTCTTTGATTTGATAGTATATTTCACAAATAAATAGAAAATCCTTAGCCCATGCAAGCTGAAGAATCCTTCCAATACTCATCTTTCTGTATTCTTTATACTATCTGCTTCCAATACTCATCTTTGTGTATTCTTTATACTATCTGCTTTTCTTTCCCCCTGCCCTATGTTTTAATGTCAACAGTTTCCTTCCACAGATTAAAAACCCAAGTTTACATATGCTGTGCTGGATGCAATACAGATCTTATTGGGAAGACTTCTAACTTATCCTCATTGCAGATTATACTTACTGGTAGTATTAGATATTACTTATTTTAAGAAACCCTCCATTTACCTATGTACTTTCTACTGTTTTTAACAGGAATGGGTATTGTATTTTATTTAAGGCTTTTTCTATATCTATTGAGATATTCAGGTGATTTCTGTTAGTTTGGTTGTTGTGATTTACTGTGGTCAATTATGCTGATAGTTTTCCTAATATTAAACCAGCCCTGTGTTCCTGGTATCAATCTTATCTCGTCCTACTGTATGATCCTTATAATAAATTGTAGTGTCCTTGCTTGTATTTTATTTCATATTTTTCACCTATTTTCATTAATGAAATTGGCCTAAAATTTACTTTCTCTGCTTTTGCTCTTTCTTGCTTATGTATAAGTACCTCATTTGTTTAGAAAAGGAATTTGGTAGGTCTCGTTTTTCTATTTCCCCAAATAGTTTATATACTATTGGGATTAACTGGATGTTTATAAATGTTTATTTTTTTAAAATCCTTACCTTCTGTCTTAGAATCAATACTGAGTATTAGTTCCAAGGCAGAAGAGTGAAAAGGGCTAAGCAATGGGGGTTAAGTGACTTGCCCAGCATCACACAACTAGGAAGTGTCTAAGGCCTGATTTGAACTTAGGGTCTTTAATCTCTAGGCCTGACTCTCAATCCACAGAGTCACCCAACTGCCTGAAATTAAATTCTGTTTAAAAAAATTCATAGAATTAACTTGTCAGTCTATCTGGTTCTGGGAATTTTTTCGTAAGCAGTGCATTGAATGCTTGTTCAATTATTTCTGAAATGAGATTAAGTAAATATTATATTTCCTTTTTTATTAATATGCAGAATTTATATTTTTGTATATATTTATCCATTTTGCTCAGAATGTCAGATGTATTGGTCTATAAATGAGTAAAATAGCTCCTATGGACTGCTTTAATTTCCTCTTCCTTGGTGCTGAGTTCATCCTTCTCATTTCCGATACTGATTATTTAATTTCATTCTTTCCTTTTTAAAACTCAAATTAACTAGTGCTCTATTTTATTTCTTATTTTTTTAATCCCCCATAAAATTAATTCTGATCCTTAATTATTAGATCTATGGTTCTCTTACTTTCAATTTCATTAATTCCTCCTTCAAATTTTAAGATTTCCTAGGATTAGGCTTTTTTTTAGCATTAGAATTAGGATTTAGTGTTTAAATGAGTATTTGTATTTATTTTTTGTATTTATTTTTTCATTTTTACTTTGAATATTTTCTCTTAGGTACATATTTCATGTTCTTTCTCACTCCTCCAAATCCCCCTAATCCCCCTTAGCTGACAAACAATTCCACTGGGTTTTACATGGATCATTGATCAAGAACTAATTCTATATTATTGATAGTTGGATTAGAGTTATCTTTTAGTGTCTATATACCCATTAATTAGGGATTTTTAATGTGTTATTTTTCTCATTTTTAAGTTGTGTAACCAATTATTTGATTTGCTTTTCTCCATTATCTTATTGATTCAAGTGTTCAGAGATAGAAATTTTCTCCTAAGTACTACTTTGGCACTATCCCACAATTTTTGATATGCAGTCTCGCTTTTTTTTTTTTTAGAAAAATTTTCCATGGTTACATAATTCATATTTTTAATTTAACCTTCAGCACCTCAAACCCCACCACACTCCCTTAGCTAATTTGCATTTCCACTGGTTTTAACATGTGTGGTCAGTCAAGACTTATTTACATATTATTGATAATTACATTGGTGTGGTCTTTTCAGGTCTACATCTCCAATCATGTCCTCAACAACCCAAGTGTTCAAGCAGTTGTTTTTCTTCTGTGATTCCACTCCTGCAGTTCTTCCTCTGAATGTGGATAGTGTTCTTTTCTATAAATCCCTCAGAATTATCTTGGGTCATAGCATTGCTGCTAGTACAGAAGTCCATTACATTCTATTTTACCACAATGTATCAGTCTCTGTGTACAATGTTTTTCTGGCTTGGCTCCTTTCACTATGCATCAATTCCTGGAGGTCATTCCAGTTCACATGGAATTCCTCTAGTTTATTATTCCTTTGAGCACAGTAGTATTCCATCACCAACATATACCACAATTTGTTCATCCATTCCCCAATTGAAGGGCATACCCTTGCTTTCCAGTTTTTTGCCATCACAAAGAGCGAAGCTCTAAATATTTTTGTGCAAGTCTGTTTATCTATGAATTTTTTTGGGTACAATCCCAGCAATGGTATGACTTCATCAAAGGGTAGGTATTCTTTTAAATCTCTTTGGGCATAGTTCCAAATTGCCATGCAGAATGGTTGAATCAGTTCACAGCTCCACCAACAGTGCATTAACATCCCAATTTTGCCACATCCCCTCCAACATTCATTTCTCTCCCCTGCTATCATTTTAGCCAGTTTGCTAGGTTTGGGGTGGTACATCAGAGTTGGTTTCATTTACATTTCTCTAATTATTAGAGATTTATAACTCTTTCTCATGTGCTTATTGATACTTTTGATTTCTTTATCAATTGGGGAATGGCTTCATTTTTTTATACAATTGATTTAGCTTCCTGTATATTTGAGTAATATTGTCAGAATTTGAGTAATACTGTCAGGATTTTTTGTTATAAAGATTTTTTTCCAGTTTCTTTTTTCCCTTCTGATTTTGGTTGCATTGTTTTTTTTTGTACAAAAACTTTTTAATTTAATATAATCATAATTATTTATTTCACATTTTGTAATTTTTTCTAACAATTGCTTGGTTTTAAAATCTTTCCTTTCCCAGAGATCTGAAAAGTATACTATTATTCTGTGTTCACCTAATTTACTTACAGTTTCCTTCTTCATATTCAAGTCTTTCACCCATTCTGAATTTATCTTGGTGTAGGGTGTGAGATGTTGAGTTAAACCTAATCTGTCCCATATTGTTTACCAATTTTCCCAGCAGTTTTTGTCAAATAGTAGATTTTTGTCCCATAAGTTGGGCTCTTTGGGTTTATCATACACTGTTTTGCTGACGTCACTTACCCCAAGTCTACTCCACTGATCCTCTCTTCTATCTCTTAGTACCATACGGTTTTGATGACTGCTGCTTTATAGTATAGTTTAATATCTGGTACTGCTAAGCCACCTTCCTTCACGGTTTTTTTTCATTATTTCCCTTGATATTCTTGATCTTTTGTTCTTCCAAATAAACTTTGTTATGTTTTTTTCTAATGCAGTAAAAATGATTTTTGGTAGTTTGATAGGTATGGCACTAAATGAGTAAATTAATTTGGGTAGAATGGTCATTTTTATTATGTTAGCTCATCCTAACCATGAGCACTCAATGTTTTTCTAACTGTTTCAATCTAGTTTTAATTGTTTGGAAAGTGTTTTGTAGTTGTTTTCATATAATTGCTGTGTTTGTTTTGGTAGATAGATTCCTAAGTATTTTATATAGTCTAGGGTGATTTTAAATGGTTGTTTCTCTTTCTACTTCTTGCTGCTCTAGTGTGTTGGAAATTTATAGAAATGCTGATGATTTATGTGCATTATTTTATATCCTGCAACTTTGCTAAAGTTGTTAATTATTTCTACTAGCTTTTTAGTTGATTCTCTAGGATTTTTTAAGTAGACCATCATATCATCTGAAAATAGAGATAGCTTAGTCTCCTCCTTGCCTATTTTAATGCCTTCAATTTCTTTTTCTTCTCTTATTGCTACTGCTAGTATTTCTAGTACAATGTTAAATAATAGAGGTGATAATGGGCATCCTTGTTTCATACCTGATCTAATTGGAAAGGCTTCTAATTTATCTCCATTGCATACTATGCTTGTGGATGGTTTTAGATATATACTGTATTTTTTTTTCAGGAAAGAACCTTCTATTCCTATATTTTCTAGTGATTTCAGTAGGAATGGGTGTTGTATTTTGTCAAAGGCTTTTTCAGCATCTATTGAGATAATCATGTGGTTTTTGTTGGTTTGCTTGTTGATATGGTCAATTATGTGGATGGTTTTCCTAATGTTGAACCATCCTTGCCTTTCTGATATAAATCCCACCTGATCATGGTGGATGATCTTCTTAATTATTTGCTGGAGTCTCTTTGCTAGTATTCTATTTAAGATTTTTGCATCTATGTTCATTAGGGAGTTTGTTCTGTAGTTTTCTTTCTCTGTTTTTGATCTACCTGGCTTTGGAATCAGTACCATATTTGTGTCATAAAATGAATTTGGTAGGACTCCTTCTTTGCTTATCATATCAAATAATTTGTATATTATTGGGATTAGTTGCTCTTTGAATGTCTGATAGAATTCACTTGTGAATCCATCAAGCCCTGGTGATTTTTTCTTAGGGAGTTCTTTGATGGCTTGTTCAATTTCTTTTTCTGATATGGGATTATTTAGGTATTCTATTAATTAATCTAGGCAATTTATATTTTTGTAAATATTCATCCATATCCCCTAGAATGCTATATTTATTGTCATATAATTGGGCGAAATAGGTTTTAATGATTGCCTTAATTTCCCCTTCATTAGAGGTGAGGTCTCCCTTTTCATCTTTGATACTATTAATTTGGTTTCTTCTTTCCTATTTTATTATATTAACCAGTACTTTGTCTATTTTATCTTTTTTTCAAAATACCAGCTTCCAGTCTTATTTATTAATTCAATAGTTCTTTTACTTTCAATTTTATTAATTTCTCCTTTAATTTTTAGTATTTCTAATTTAGTTTTCATCTGAGGATTTTTAATTTGTTTATTTTCTAGTTTTTTATTTTGCATGCCCAATTCATTAACCTCTGCCCTCCCTAGTTTGTTAATATATGCACTTAGTGTTATAAATTTTCCCCTTAGAACTGCTTTGGCTGCATCCCATAGGTTTGGGTAAGATGTCTCATTGTTGTCATTGTCTTCAATTAAATTATTAGTTGTTTCTGTGATTTGTTCTTTCACTAAATTATTTTGGAGAATTATATTATTTAATTTCCATTTAATTTTTGTTTTGCCTCTACATGTATCTTACTAATAACTATTCCTGGAGATCTATGCTGTCTCTTAATTGTCATTCTCTCTAATTAAAATATTGATTATTTCTATGATTTGTTCTTTTTTCCACCCTTTTCTTAGAATGGGATTCTAGAGTTTTTAATTAGTTTTTTATTTTTCTTTCCATGAACCCTTTTTGATTATAATTTTGATTGCATTAAAATTTTAAAAGGATACACTTATTATCTTTTATGCATTTTTTGAAGTTTTTATGTGTTAGAACCTGGTCAGTTTTGTGTAGCTGCCATGCATTACTAAAAATAATATGTATTCCTTTCTATTCTCATTCAGTTTTCCTAGTAGATCTAGTAAATCCAACTTTCATCCATTCCATTCACATTTATCTTGTTTATTTTTTAGTTAGAATTATATAGATCTGAATGGGGGAAGTTGAAATACCCTACTAGTATAGATTTACTCTCAATTTCCTTCCAAAGTACATTTAATTTCTCCTTCAAAAATTTGGAAATTATTCCATTTGTTGCATTTAAAAATATATATTATCATGCAAAACACACTTCATATTAGTCATTGTTTTAAGAGGACCCTCATACAAAACACCAAAATATCATAGTAAATATGCTGATTTGAAAGATAATATTCTTTCATCCATATTCATTTGATTCCAAGAGCTCTTTTTCTGGAGGTAGATAATACTACTCATCATAAATCATTCAGGATTTTCCCAGATCATGATATTGCTGAGAGTAGCCAAGTTTTCACTTAATAACCACAAAATATTGTTGTTAGTATGTACCATGTTCTCTCTGTTCTGCTTATTTCACTATGCATCAGTTCATGCAGATCTTTCAGGCTTTTTTGGGAATATTTTTGTCTATCAATTCTTATAACATAATACTATTTCCATCACCATCTTTTAACACAATTTGCTCAGCCATTCCCCAATTGATGGGCATCCCCTGAATTTCCAATTCTTTGCCACTACAAAAAAGTTGTTATAAATATTTTTTTGTAAAAATGGGTTCTTCCACCTTTTTCATTATTTATTTGGGATATAGACCCAGTAATGGTATTTCTGGATCAAATGATATACATAGTTTTATGAGTTTTGGGGCATGGTTCCACATTAGTCTCCAGAATGACTGTATCAGTTTATAGTTCTACCAACAATGCATTAGTGATCCAATTTTCCCATATTACCTCCATAATTTATCATAATCCTTTTATGGTCATATTATCCACTCAAATTGATGTGAGATGGCATCTCAGATTTGTTTTAATTTGCATTTCTTTAATCAATAATACTTTGGAACATTTCCTGACTAAGATAGTTTCAATTTTTTCATCTGAAAACTTCCTGTCTATATTCTGTGACCACTTATTACTTACTGTGTACTTTGTATTTTTATATATTTAACTCAGTTCTCTCTATACTTGAGAAATATGGCCTTTCATTTAAGAAAAACAAAAATATCTAAAAAATCCAAATCTTCCTGCACAGATAAGTTGAATAGAAATACTTTATTAACAGTTAATATTATGGAGTGTAGACCATATAGACAAGTCTAATTATCACTGATTATTTTTTCAGGAAAATGAAAATGAATCAACACCTGATGAGGCAGGTGAATTATAAAGAACCCATGGAGCCCCAGAAGAATGCTCCCAAACTAGATAAAAGAAAAATAACTATTGTGAAAGGGGAATTAATGATCTGCAGAACAGAAATAATTGGTAGAATAGAAAAAATGAAACCCATAGAGATAAAATTTCACCAAAGAAATGAGATAACTAATTAGAAATACAAATAAATGAAAGTGAAGGACAATTTGGAAAAATTAAGACAATGGTAATAACAATAGAAGAAAATATGTTGCCAATATGAGGAAACTATATTTTTTCCAAAAGCCAGGAGGCATGCAGACATCTTAAAGTGTATAAGCCTTAGGGAAGATGGTGGAATAGGGAACTAAGCTTCTTTACCTTCCTAATATCCCCCCAAAACATTCAAAAATAACTTCACATAATAAATGCTAAAGGCAGCAAAACCAACAACACATTGGATGCTAGAAAAGAAAATACTGGAATAGCTAAATAGATTCTTAGAAAACACACACACACACACACACACACAAATCCTGAAATATGATATAACATATTCCAGCACCCTAGAAAAACTTGGACTCCAGCAAAAAGCCAATAATTAGAACCATGAGCCTGACTGCTATTAATTTTTATACATAAAAGTGTGAAAGCAAAGGAGAAAGAACCTGACTTATGATAGCTTTTGTGGGGACAGAGAAAATCTCAGCTCAAACTAAGAAGATAGTTTCAAAACATATAATAAATGGCCATAAGCTCAAAAAGTTCTTTTGGAAAAGCTTTAAAAAGACCTCAAAAACAAAATGAGAGAGGTAGAGGGGAAATTGAAGGAGGGAAAGAGCAATGCAAGAAAATTATGAAAGAAAGAGAATATCCAAATAGAAAGAGAGATCCAGAAACTCGTGGAAGAAAATAATTTATTAAAAACCAGGATTGGACAAGGGGAAGCTAATGATTTCCTGAGATAAGAAGTAATAACAAGAAAAATCAAAAGAATGAAATAATAAAAGAGAAAGTGAAACATCTTATAAAAACCAATTTATTTTAAATATAGATCAAGAAAAAGCAACCTAAGAATTGTTGATTTCCCAGAAAGTTATGACAAAAAAGTTTAAGCATCACATTCCAGGAAGCTTTCAAAGAAAATTGCTGAGCAATTCTAGACTTAGAGAGTAAAAGAGAAATTTTAAAAATCCACTCATCTCTGCCGCAAAGAGACTCAAATATAAAAATGCATAGAAACATCATTGCTAAGATCCATAGCTCCTAGGGCAAGTAGAAAATACTATAAGCAATAAGAGGAAAAATATTGTGGAGCTACAGTAAGAATAACATAATATTTAACAGCCACAACTCTAAAAAATGTATGACATGGAATACAATATTTTAAAGAACAAAAGAAATGAGTTTACAAACAAGAATAAGGTTCCCCAAAAAGCTGAGCATTATTTTACAAGGTAAAAAATGAGCATTTAATGAACTAAAGAAATTTCAAATATTTCTGGGCAAAAATCCCAGAAACTTGAAGGAAATTAGATCTATCAATCTTATAGAGGATGAATGAGTGAAGAAACTTCCCCTGAAAAGAGGAAGTGGAATGAAAGGCTTGTAGTACTAGAACTCTACTAGAAAACCATGTGGACATTATAAGGATAAAAATCTTAATGTATCCTAAAACAATGGAAAGAGATTGGGGTAGAATAAGGAAAGTACTAGGAATTCTCCTAGGAAATCAAAGGAATAAGAGAAAGAAGTGTGGGTTAAGAGAAAGGAGCCTCAAGGTATAAGAAAGGGGAGAGAAGGGGCTGGGGAATACCTAGAAGGGAGTATATACCAAGAGGTAAGTCATCAGCTAAGGTGATACATGTGGGATGCTTGGGAAAAGATAGGCAAGAGATTTTTAGAATTGAATTCATATCAAGAAGTAGAAGGCACAATTGGGGGGAGAAAAAGTGATTTTTGGAAAGTTGGATAGAATAAGAATTAAAAGGTAAGAGGGGATTGGAAAAGGGGCAATTTTTGGAGTGGGTCATTTTGAAAATAAGAGGGCAAGGGGAGAGGGTAAGGAAGGCTTTCTTGGAAGAAGTGCAAGTTAGAGAGGTACTATTCAAATGTATTGGAAATTTGCGGAGGGATATGGCAGAAATAAAGGAAAAGGGAGAAAAACAGTGAGAAAGGACAGAATTGGATAGAAATGCACCATAGTAACTATAAAATTGATTATGAATGTAATAAATTCACTCATCGGATGAATGTATGTATAATAAAGGACCATAGAAACAAAAACTAAAAATTAATTAGAGACTAAAACAGTCTTAAAGACTGAGTAGGTTAAAGAACAAATTATTGAAATGATAAATAATTCCATTAAAAAGAATGATAATGACAATATCAAAACATATGGAATACAGCAAAAGTTGCAATTAGAGGAAAATTTATATTTCTAAATAGTTATGTCATTAAAATAGAAAAAGATCAACAAATTAGGAATGCAATTTAAAAAATCCATAAAAAGAAAAACAAATTCCCAAAAAAACACCAAGTTAGAATTCCTGAAAGATAAAAGTAAGACCAATAAAACAACATATAAAAAAGTATAGAATTAATAAGTCTAGAAGTTGACTTCATGAAAAAAAAATCAACATAATTGATAAAATATTGGTTAATTTGATAAAAATGAGAAGAAAACCAAACCATTAGCATTAAAGATGAAAAGAATGAATATACCACAAATGAAGATGAAATTAAACAATTATTAGGAGTTATTAAAAAATATTACATTTCTTCTTTAATGTAAAATTTAACATTATAATGTAATTTAATATTGGATTCTCCAGAAAAGGGAATTGTTCTCTGCTCTCTTGTTTTCCCTGAAGCTCCCTCTGTGTAGTACATGCTTTGGGCTAGCAGAAGACTTAAGCCTGAGCATAAACATAATCCAAATATGATTTCTGGTGGGGACAACAATGGTTTAGGGAGCATAAATATTCTGAAAAAGGCTTGCTTTAATGCTTATCATAATATAGAGGTAATCCTATATTCCTGAGGGGTTGTGGCATTGGAATAAAAGTTCCACTGTTTATGAACAAGCTGGAATGACTTGATTTTGGAAAGAGTATGGTCCTGACAACAGATTATGTCTGCTGGCTAGTACCAATCTAGCTAAATATAGTTTAGGATATGTGTGCTATTTGATAACTTTCCTGGAAAAGTTAATCACATTAAATGTTAATAGAAACATGGAGAAATAGACCTAATATTATATTGTTAGAACAATTGTGAATTTTTATTTGTAGAAAACAAGAACGAAATATACACTAAGAAATGTAAAACTTTTCAACATATTTTTCTTAGGGATTCCATTACAAGTATTAGTCCCTACGGGCATTATTGAGAGGGTAAAAAAAAACTGTGTATGTATGAAAATATTCATGGTAACTTTGTTTGCAATGACAGAATAATTGAAAATAATACAAATCCAATTATTGGGCTAAATGGCTGAATATATTGTGATGTTTGAATTTAAAAAGCAAAACCTTATTCTCTGGTACAAGAAGAAGAAGAAGAAGAAGAA
>NC_058132.1:366388503-366404516 GCF_016433145.1 Gracilinanus agilis
TTTTTTTTATAGTAAACAGGAAGAAGGGTAAAATTACTAAGGAGGACAATAGGGTATTTGTTTATGAAAGACTGGCTACCCCTGGTGTTTTGAGTCAGGAGAGAAAAGAGGAAAGCAGTCTTTTTTCCTAAAACTTTGACTTCAAATCTATTGATTTTTGGCTTTCCTTGCCCTCAAAAATAAAAAAAGACAACAGAGGAGTCCCCTTTCTGGGAAAAATCCTAAGGTACAAGCCTCTCTCACCCAGGATACCAAGGTCAGCTTAAGACGTCAGCTTAAAAAATGGCTAGTGCAGGCTGGAAAACCCACATGAGGTGGGGGAAGGGATTGGTTGGAAAGATTTTTATACATCACTCTCTTGAAAAAAATGGCTCAGATTGGTAGACTCTCAGTAGTGGATCCAGTCATGGCAGCTGGGGCTGCAGGCTGGGCAGTAGGAGCTTGAGAAGCAATGATGAAAGCAGGTGGACAGGTAGGTGTCAGCACATGAAGGAAAAAAAAAACACAGAAGCAGCAAAAGCAGGTGCTTGCACAACTTATCTATGCTATTTGTTCTTTTCTCAAAGACTTAAAAATATATACTTTTAGAATTCTGTCTCTTCATGTCTCCATAAAGTGAATTTTAAAATTAATATCCAATAACTATTATATTTTATGAATTTTAGTAATAATAAACTAACATAAAAAGCTAACTAAAAGGTCACTAACCAGCCTGCTCCCAAGAGCCAAAGAGAAAGAGGGAGCAGTTACAGTCAACTATAAAACAATAATGTGACCATGCAAACATGGAGACATAGGAGATATTAAAGGGAATTTTGGGAAATACTAAGGGACTTATGGGGGATGCAGTCCAAGGTTCACGATCTCCATTTATACAATTTCTATAATAATCAACAGCATTTCTAAAATACCAACTATTTGACAAACACTTTGCTAGGGGCTAAGGATAAAAAGACAAAAAATGACTGCATTTTAAGGATGTTATGTCTCGTTTAAGTTTGTAACTATTTAGCATAGTATTTTACACACTGTAAGGGCATAATACATAAACCATTTGTTGAATTTGTTAAATTATTCAACAATCAATATAATAATGACAATAACTCACATGTATATATTCTTGAAACTGGATAAAATACTGTCCTAATAAACTCAGTAAGGTGTTTAGTATAACTATCATTATTAGTAATTCAAATAAATATTAAGAAATTCATAATTTTTTATTTGAAAATACTGACTTTAATAGAAAATATCATATTGCAAATAAGTCTATTTATCCATCAGCTTAAAACGGAATTTTACTCATGTAAAAGGTAAAATTGAAATCCCAGTAGAAAACACAGTGTCAAACTCCTGAATCAGATTCTTAAGATTTTTTCCCCAAAAATTGAGCCAGCAGCAGCTTCCCAGAGGCACATATAATATTATACAGTAGGAAGGTTACAGAAAAATTGGAGTGAAGGTGTAGCAATCCTATAATGGAGTGAACAATGGAGAAAGTTTCCACTATCTGGAATGGGAACAAGAGCATGAAATATTCTAAGAGGCAAAATATACATGCAGTATAATACTGGTTATCCCTAATCATCAAAGTTCCTAGAGGACTGGGAAAATAACTGATCTTTTTGTAGCTTTCAGTGCCTAGTACATTGGTTCATAATGTGATGATAAAATGTTTATTGAATGAATTATTACATGATGGTAAAGTACACGGGAATTTTAAATGAGGGTGAACAAAGTTTATTAAGCAGACCTTTCAACATGTAGTCTGGCACTCACAAATCTCAAGTATGAAATATTTGTGTTCTACTACCAAATCCAATCCAGAGAAGAGGGCTGCTGTGAAAGAGAAAGAAGCAAGACAAGGAAAAAAAAAGTAAAGTAGATATTTTTCTCTACTCCACCTCCACTTGGCACTGATCTTGTGCAGGTCTTATGTGCCCACTTTCCCAAGGGCTATGCTTCCACATGCTACAACAATCACCAATTCTGGAGAGGTGAAATGAAACAAAGTGTGTGTTCACATTTCCCTATGCCATGGGGCACTTAAAATATTCAAGTGAGGCATTTCCATATCCACTTTGACATTTTTGGCAGATAGAACATGGCAATAGAAAATGGGAAATACAGACTCCAGAGAAAAATCAAATTAATAACAAAGCACTTATTTCTGTAAACTTCAGTCCTTGTAGTTGAGCACAATCTACTCATGGTCCAGCATAGCAGTGTAGCCACAGACCCCATCCTCAGGTCTTGGCACTTGTTAATTGTATGGTCTTCACTATAAGGTAAGCAGAATCAACTCTCAGCTGTGGGTGCTCAGGAATCTCTTGAAATTAGATTGTATCAGGCAAAATCATTTTCAGAGCCCTCAGACTGCCATTTCCATCTGGTATTCTCTGCAATGCAAACTTCCCTTTCAACAAACAAGGTGGGGCTGCCAGTCCTGCCCCCAAGGCTCATAGCTTTATGGTTCTTCTAAAGGTATTTGTGCTATCTGGTGGAACTAAGGTCAGGAATATCAGAGACCTTCACCCTAGTTTTCCTTGGCTGCTCAGCGTCATTATAGACATCTCCTTTTCCCCCTTTTAGCATTGATTCTGTGGATTCTTTCAATTTCTATTTTTCTATTATATACCAACCAGTATGTGAAGTGATGAAAACACAAAGAGTCAAAAGCAGCATATATAAATAAATATGAGAGAGAGAGAGAGAGAGAAAGAGAGAGAGAGAGAGAGAAAGAGAGAGAGAGAGAGAGAGAGAGAGAGAGAGAGAGAGAGAGAGAGAGAGAGAGAGTAGGTATAGGACTTTAGATAGTAGGGGTAGTGGGATAGACAGTATGAAAGGAAAAATATAAAAAGATATTGGCAATTGTAATGAAAATTGGCTTTTAGTGGGTTTAATCTGAAAAATATGGAATACCTTTCAGTGGAAGGTGAAAAATAAGGGATTTCTCTTGGTTGGAAAAAAGAAGGGCTTCATCTTCATATGTGAGAAATGTGAAGGAGATAATGGGGAGAAGATAATTGAAGAATGGGTGATGGGGGAAAAGGATAGAAAAGAGAGTTCTCAATGAATAAATCAGTTTATGGTGATTTATGAGATAGAGCCTTCACCTTTAATTATAGGAGACAGGATACAGTGTGTGTGTATTTGGGGCTAGAAAGTAAATATGGCCTACAGGAATTCAGGCAAGAAGTTGGGGCTAGAAATTTGAAATAGGTTTGGTTGGGGAAAGGGCTAGAGAGATTGGAGAATGGGCTGAAATGAAGAAGGCAGAAAGATAAAGTGAATAACCTGGAAATGAGTCTGAAATAGGTTCCTCCTTAATACACACTTCCCTGATCAACTCCTTATTTTACTCACCAAAATCTTAATTCAAAACTCTATATTATTTTTTTAATTTACCTTCTGTTTTGCTTCCCTGTCACCTCTCCAAAGATTTCCTTTCCTCACATTTGACAAAAAAATTAGGGAAATGAATTAAGGGTTCTTTTTTCTCCCCAATTCTATACCTCATATTCTATCAACATTATCCTTCACTTTTTTCCTTTGCTTCAGTCTTCAAGAAATAGGTTTTTCTTAAAAAGACCCTTGATTTCAGATTCTCCTATCTTTTAGATGGTTGTAATATCAATCAATTCATTAGGCTTTTGATTCCTTTCCTTTTGAATATAAATACAGACACATCTCCTCCAACTCTAAAAAAATCACTTAATTCTACTGTCCCTTGGATGTATTCCTCTATATTATTCTTTGTCACAGGGAAAATGCGAGGGAAAGGAGTGTTCATAATCATTATAAGAAATTCCTCCCATCTCATTCAATTCTCAATTGCTTGAAAATTGGCTATCAACACACCACTTAAATGAAATTGGCCTCTCCAAGGCCACGGATGATCTCTTAATGGGGAAGTTCAATGACCTTTTCTCATACTTCACTGCTCTTAACCTTTCTCTAATGTTTGAATCTGCAGACCTCTCAGTTTTCATGACACTACTGCCTTTCTATTTTCTTCCTACTTCTCTGAACAACATTTCTCAGTATCCTCTGCCAGACCATACTTCTCCACCTCTATATGGGATTACTCCAGTATTTTGTCCTGATTCATGTGTACTTTCTTTAAACATTCAACCTTCTATTGATTTTATTAATTCCCAAGGGTTCAACTATTGTTTCTCTTTACATAACTTAAAATCTTCATTTTTAGTCCTTATCTCCCACCTAAGCTCTAGTCATGAACTGCAATATGGAATTTATATGCAAATTTCCAAAGGTAACTCAAATTCAACATAGCCAAAATAGAAATCATCATCTTTTTCCCTATACCTTAACCATTATCTTAATTTTTTTAGTTTTTCCCCATTAAAGGAACTGTGATCCTTCTAGTTATACAGATTCACAAGAACAGAGAAATCTTGAATTCTTCATTTATCTCATATATTCATATTCAATTAATCTGCTTCAAAAATCTCTCTGACATCCATACTGTTTTCTCCATTTCACCTCCATCCAACCCTCTTTTGCAAGTCTTCATCATCATTCATTTGAATTTTGGGAATATTCTGCCCACATCTTTGTTTATACATATCCTCCCCATACATCAACCTATTACCAAGTGAAAAAACAAGGAAACACAAGCAGATAAAATATTTGTCACCTAAAAAATAGAATTCAACATCTACATAAAACATACAGCTAAAATTCCACTATTAAAAGGAGCCTTTACCATTACCACTGCATCTACTCAAAGACCCATAAGGAGCAAGAACTTAACAAAGGAGGAGAATTATAAATGAAAGACACTAGGTGGCAGTGGTCTTATGTTCACACTTGCTATGAACAGTCATTTCTAAGGCATGTCTGTCCCACAAATTAACCAATGTTCTGATCAATTGAAATGATTCATCTAACTTCCATCACAAAATCTAGGTATAATATTTACTTCATGATTTGACATGATATTTGCCTTCTTTAAAATAAAAAAAATCAACCAGATAGCAAAAAAGTGGTTATTAATTACATAGAGTTACTGACTACCATGTGGATGGGATGCCAACCGCCTATTTTTATGGAACTTTTAAAATAGTTTGAATTTCTTACTGCCGTATAAATAATTAAACTTATTGTACATTTGCTAGATGTTCAATTCTCTAGTTTGAGCAGTGTCTGGTTTTCTTTTACAGGTCTCCCTTCTTCCTTGTCGCAATATTGATTTGGTCTATTTTGTTATAGCATGCACAGCAGGTCCTCCCAATGCTGAGCACTTAAAATGCTATCAGATCTCACAGCAAATTAGTTCTCTCTGAATGGGGCATTGACATTTTCCTATTTAAACCTCCCTCCCTTAGGGGAAGCTCTGTTACTAGGGCCATTAATAGTGGTGTGGATCTAAATACTGTATGGTACCATCTACATCCAGATGGTATAAAAATGCAAATTTCCATAAGTTTCAGATGACCTTTGGATTAAAACCATTTTTTTTTGCTTTTTTGTAGCCCTAAATATTATAAGGTTATGCTTTTCAAGCACAAAAGTAAAATTATGATTTATGATAATCATAAAAGAAAAGAAAACAAGTACATTATGATCTTATTGGGATATTTTTCCTTGATTATTATTACACATTGCACCATAGAAATTCTTTCCAAGATATGATCATTATTCTGATCATTTAAATTCTTTTTTCCTCTCATTCATCTTTTTGAAACTTTCTATTTGTTCCTGCAATACTTATGCTATATATAAAAATCAGTAAATACCATGCTCAACTATCATTAATTATGTAAATATATTACTGTTATATGCCAAAGGAAAACATTAGGCTGCACTACTAATTTCAATTTTTCTCTAAGAACAAACTTTTCATTGCTTGACCTGTTTTGTTTCAAGAGGGACTATAGTCAGTGCTGTCATGAACTTACTTCACACATTGTTGTGTTACTTGTTTCTGCATTTTTTATAATTTTCTGAATCTTACATTTAGCTCCAATCTCTTCATAGAATCATGTTTGTTAAATGCATCTAGAATGTTTTATTATGCCTGACCTGAAAACTAATGGAACAAGATTCTTATAAGTTTTAAATTACTTGGTATTCACAAAAATTACTTTGGAAAGTTTTTTTCCTCACACTTTTGTGTCACTAGTGTAAAGATGATTTCTGGGCTGTATATGGAAAGCAGCCACACAGGACCACCTTGCAGGGGATGGGCAGTCTATCGGACCAGTTTGTCCGGGTCCAGCCAGACACAACCGAGGGGTCCGGGGAAATGGCAACCTAAAAACCCATAGGGAAAGAAGAGGGGAGACCTCGCGTGCAAGACACAGAGTCGTTTGGATGGAAGCAAGGCTCGTTTATTGCAGATCTATGACAAGAATATATAGGTTGAGGGCAGAAGGGGGTCGGCAGATACTAAGGGGAAAGGAACGCGGAAAGGGAGCATAGAAAATCTCTTGTGGCGTCTTACTGTCTCCAAGCATGGCTGGGCCTATGATCAATATCTTATCTTAGAAGAGTGAATGATATCTATTCTTAGAAGAGTGACTATCTTATCTTAAAGTCTTGGTCCCTAACACCAGTTGTTGCCAGTTCCCCCAAGAGAATGGCCTGAGAAGATCTTACAAAAGGGCACAAATACTATGACTCCCTAATGGGAATCTAATCAAAGTTTTTCAAACTTAAGGATATGGCAAGAGATGAAGTTCTGCCAGTTGACTGGAAATTACAGGCTAACAGGTGTGATCCACAGATAAGATTATATGTGGATATCTACAGAAATCTCACTAATCAAGATTCCCTCACTAACTGCCAAGCCTTGTTATGATGAAGGATTCTACTCAGGGATGTATGAAGTTAGAACTGATCAATTGTATAAACCAAGACTTGGAAGTAACAAAGGTAACTTCTTTAATTTATCTGGGAAAGTATAAACAGAGAAGGTAAATGGTATATGGGTTTGATGGGAGAGGAGAGAAGAATGAGGTAAACTCTGTCAACTAATCAAGGTGGATTAGAGGCAGGCCTCCCCTTTCTAGGGTAGACCCATCTCAGACTCTATCTAACTTCTGACTCTAGTGACTAATTAAATAAATAGAAGAGTAAGCTTGGCAGATTGATAACAGGTATTGTTTGTAGATCTTTTGTAATGATTTGATGATGTCAATCTTGATATCAGTTGATGAGATATATGTTTATATGCAGCAGAGAGCAGGCTATTGAGGGAACTGGAGACACAGCTTGAATCAGCACAGTAGAACAGGCAATGATATTCCTGATATGGACCAGCAAGAGTTCTATGAAGAGTTCTACCCTGACATCCCTCTACCCTTCACCCAAACTCATAACTGAGTTGGTTGCCTGGGGCTCACTTCCTATTATAGTGCTGTTCTAACTTCCCCCAACTGCTTTCCAGTTTCTTGGGGTTCCAGAATCTGAATCCCAACTCCTTGCTACTTGCAGAAAATATTATACTAGGTATTTCAAGATTTAGAAAATGAAGGTGTTGACTAATATACTACCAGCTAACTAATAGTCTGTAACTTCATCACATAGCATTACCTCTGCTCATGTACCAAATGCATTAGAAATGTAAACAAAAGATTGATTTAAACTATTTATTGAAATCAATATGAAAAAGACTATTTTCTTTTAAAAGTATTTTAAACTTTTGTCTTCTGTCTTAGAATCAATATTAAATACTGGTTCCAAGGCAGAAGAGCAGTGAGGACTAGGAAATTGGAATTAAATGACTTGGCCAGAGTTACAAGGCTGGAAGTGTCTGAGGCTAGATTTGAATTCAGGATCACCTGACTCCATCGCTGGCTCTCTATCCATTCTGTCACCTAGATGCCCCATAAATACCTTCTTCATACTATGATATTGTGCTAGAGTCAAGGAGCATATAGATGAAAAACCTGATCTTGTTTTTAAGGAGTTTGCATTTTAACTGTAGTGGGTGTGGGGATCATCAGGGACATAAATAAGTAAATGTAAAATATATTCAAAATTATGTAAAGTAATTTCCAGAAAGAAAGAATGAGTTGACAATGAAGGTTTTAAAATCAGGAAAGACTTCCTATTGAGAGGGGCACTAGAGTCATGCTTTGAAGGAAGATAGAGATCCAGAGAGTAACTAGGTGGTACAGTGGATAAGTATCAGGCCTGGAGTCAGGAAGACCCCTTTTCCTGATTTCACACTTGCCATTAGATATTTACAAACTGTGTGACCCTGGGCAAATCACTTAACCCTGTTTGCGTCAGTTCCTCATCCATAAAATGAACTAGAAAAAGAAATGGTAAACTACCCCATTATCTTTGCCAAGAAAACCCCAAATGACATCACAAAGAGTCAGAAATAACTGAAACAACAGCATGCCAAATCCAACAAAAGTTTCCCAAAGTGGAGAGGAAGGAATGTTTTACAAATATGGTGGGATACTTAACACAAATGCACAAAAATAAAGGAAGGAACTTTATATATGGGAAACAGATTATGGAGAATAGCTATTGGACTAATTTGACTGGGACAGAGAATACTATGAAAAGTAGAGAGGTGAGTGTGGAATCATGCTGTAACCACGCCTATTGGCTGCTATTTTGTCTCAGATTGTAAACTGAAGTACATATCTAATTTAAAGTCTATCAAGGGATTCATAATACTTTTCACCATATTCAATCAACTCTTTCACATAATGTGGTGGAATAGACAGATAGGAAACCAATGAATGTGTAATACCAGACAATCAAGTTGAAATAAAGACCTAAGTTCAAAGGATTGGAGATTTTGAATAGAAGGGGACTTTGTAGGTCATTTAGTCCATTTTGCATTTTCGTTTTTATAGATGACAAACTAAGGTTCAGAAAAGGGCTTGTTTTGCCAGTTCATGACCTGAAGCAAGTAAATGCAGGCTTTAAATGCATCTCATATCCAAATGTAAATTGGTTTTAGGCACCGGAACCATCTAACTCAGAGGGTTTTAATACTCAATAGGAATTACTTGTTTAATTTCTAAACTGTGAATTTAGGCATAATGGTTGGATTTAAGTTTAGACAATTATTTGGTTAACCATTCCACTGTGCATTGGTTGTTATGTTCATGATCAGTGAAAGTCCTTGAAATTGTCATTATTTCAGTTCTATATGAACATATTTGATCTAATTCTCTCACCACTCTTTTTCTGTTTCCATTTCTTCATTTACTTATGCAAAGTTGTGTCTCAGTTCCATTATACTTAGCCATTAAATTTTTAAGATGCCTGATCTTTGTTGTTGTTCAGCCATATTACTTGCTGTGATCCAAATCCGTTATTACTTAGCTAATTTTCTCTTGTCATTTGCTATATTTTAGAGCATTATCTGTTACTAAGATGAAATTTTAATTTATAGGTAGCTAGGAGAACCATAAATTTATATGTAACTTGTTCTCTGACATTCCCCAAGCTTATTACAGAGAAGTGTGTGAATTCAATTAAGTTTACATATGCAATTTCTCTGTGAGCTGATTCTCATGGTTCTTTAAAGATATGTAAGCAACATGGACTGCAGGAATTATTTTCTTAAGTAGACAGCAACACTGTGGGGCCTACTAAGAAACTAGAGCTTATGGATTGAGGAGTTATTTTGTCATTTTGTTTTTTATCTGTCATGGTGATTTCTACCATGATTTCAATAGCAAAACACAGTATTGCAATGTATTTATTAATGTAGTTTTGGAATGATATGTTTCTGAATAATTAAATATATTTATTTTGATAGAATTAGAAGATACTAGAATTTTTACTTGGGATGAAACTAATTTAATAAAAAATTACAATAAAATATATGTAAACATCATATTAATTCCTTGTTCTTTTACAGGGATGTTTTTCTTTAAAGTTCAAAGAATTGTGTACATGTGGCTCATTAATGAATTTGCACCCTTTGATATAATGATTTATTTATTTTATTTCCATTTGACATGCTAAGAAAATGGGGGATCAATTATATAACAAAGGGAATATGTGTAGACAGTGACAGAGTTGTGAAAAAAAATAATATAAAATCTTACTTTTTGGAGCTGCAATATCCTAAGGTTTTGTTTTTTTAATTTCTCAGGGAGCACAAGCACCAATAAAATTTAGGGCAATATAAAAAGAACAGATATTATTTCTTTTAAAATATTTTAATTTTCTTTAGGATAAAGCCCCAAATTTAAAATGTTTTTATATTCAAAATAAATAGACTGTTCCACAGATGTATATACATTTGAGATTTAGCTATGTATGCATACATATAAATGTGTCTATACAATCATGTGTATATGTATAACATGAATGTATAACCTCTAACTTTTCTTATATGGAACTATATGTGTAGATGGGCATATACATTCCAATACATGTAGATATGCAATTTATATGTATACATACACACAATTATATATGAACACTTAATTGATGTACATGTTAACTGGTCTATCACTATAGATAAATAGCACCAATTGAAACATGTGGAGATTTAAATACTTGCTCAGAGTCATATAACTACTGGTGTCAGAGGGGAGATTTGAACCCACAGCTTCCTGATGCCAAGATTAGTATTCTATGACACTAGGTTGGCTCTCTGATGTATATACATTTGATCCAAGAGTATTTATTTTTAATATTGAATTGTTTCAACATCTGGACTTTAAATGAAAAGTTCAAATTATTTCTTGACCTCTTAGCTCATTCCTTTGTTCCTAAGAACTTTCCCCCCTCCTCCCAGTTGTTGGGGGAAATTAGATACATACATGACTTCACACTCTTTCCCAGGGGATAAGTTAAGAATTAAATTAATGTCCAAAACTCCAAGTATTGCATTTTGTAAAGTTTATTAATAATCACTTGAAGTAAAGGGAATGAAAACCTAATTATCTAACTAAAATAAGACCACATGCTTGCCCACCTCTCAGAAAAAAACTGCTTCAATCAGCCGCAATCACAAGAAGAGAGAGTGAGAGGTGGGACTACCCAAAATTTTTATCATCTCTATGTTAACACATAACATGAGAAGGGACATGGGATGCTGAGAATAGCAGTTCTAGGATTCATATTTTAATTATACAATCCCCCTCCCTGTGATTCCCATGGAAAATGACCATGTAGAAATTTCCCAGATTTATATGCCTAGTTTACTCATGGAATCAGTGCACATAACCAATGCTAAAGATCTTCAACTAGAGGTACATACAATATTGCACTTTCTAAGGGGAAACTACAATAATTTGGGCATAAGAGGGAAACAAAAGGGAAAGAGAACAAAACCAATGATTACTAAGTGCATTGATAAAAAGCCAATTGGGGTTTGTCCACTTTGGCATAAGAGTTTACATTCAAAATAAATGTGTTCAACCCCCACAATTCAATTTCACTACATCCAAAAATTCACTCTGAATCCTTTGGTGCAGTGTGAGGTTTCTGCAGGTATCTTCTTGTCACCTTCTCAAAATAGTTCACTTTCTTGATTTGAGGAGGTAGCAAGTTTCTTATCCTAGAATTACTGTCAAACAAGAAAAAAAATATATATATAAATCTGGAATTTTATGACAATTATACAATCCCCCCTGAGGGAGTCAAAAACATAAAAAAAGAAGAAAAGGAAAAAAATTAAATTAAATAACATATAAAAATTCTGAGTAAGCAAGAATAAGCCCATACCAGGTCCTATAATCAGGGCCCAATAAAGTGATGTATGTCCCACATGCTTGTAAGAATTATTGCAGCAATATACACTTGCCCAATCAGTAGCCAGGACTACAGAAAACTGATACATTATGGAGGAAAAAGAAAAAGGATTAGATTTTGAAGGAGGCAGGAAATATCATTTGCTTGTCAATTTTACCTTCACTTACAGGGATAGGGGAGCCAGAATTATACCCAAACCAAGGTCTTTTGTTTGAATCTGGCATGGGGAAATCCTGTGCATGATGTTGTCAAACAGCCACTCCCTTGAACACTAAAGCAAGTCCTCTGTCTTGGTGCAGATTCTCATTAATCTCACCGGGATTGGTTGGTCTCCTTGATCTTGTGTTTCTTGGCACTGTATAATGGCTCTTTTGTGATCCCTTCTCCTGTAATCAGACACATTCATTATAAAGTCCCATAATATTTAATAATCAGTGGCAGGTTTTCATAGTCTAAAGTTTTTGGGTATGCATTAATATTAGGACTAATTGATATTGTAAACTTATATTAGTGCAAAATAAAAAAAAACATTAATACTGATAACATGTGCTTCAAGGACAAAAAATGAGAGAAAAAACCTCAAATACTCTATTGCACATACAAATAACAATAATAATATAATTAAAAAAATAACAACTATATAGTTCACAGTCAGTGATACACTGTGTTTGCCAAGGAGAGTTGCAATACAGAGATTTCTTACCCCAAAATGAGATCCATTTCCTTTTTAACTTGGCCATGATCCAAAGTGTGAGTGCAAATGATTTTCACCAAGTAACAGCTTTATAAAACAGTAGTATAACAGGTAATGCACATTCAAAGAAGTACTAAAATCCCCAAATCACAAGAGCCCATAAATTCTACAAAGGTTACTCATACAGGTTGTAATCAGTTTGATGGAGTACATTGATCATCATTTATGTGACAATTAGTAAAGGCAAAAAGGCACAAAGGGCTGTATAGACAGTATTTGACCTTGATGGATCTGGTGACAAACTCAGTGTCCATAAAGACTTATGACCAGGGACAGGTAGGTTGCTCAGTGGATTGAGAGCCATGCCTAGAGATAGGAGGCCCTAGGTTCAAATCTGGCCTCAGACACTTCCCAGCTGTGTGACCCTGGGAAAGTCACTTGACCCCCATTGCCTACCCTTACTACTCTTCTGCCTTGTAATCAATACACAGTATTGATTCAAAGATGGAAGGTAAGGGTTTAAAAAAAAGACTTATGACCAAGCCACAGAAAGAGTTTGCCCAACTTGATTATGGGATTTTATAATGGTATTATCTCCACTATAGGTATAGTAAAGTACAAATAAAGATATTAGGACTGTGCAAATAAAAACAGTATAATAGAACATATTATAGCCAAAACACAGTAACTTAAAGTGACATATTAGATTAGATTAATATGCGAACTTGGCAAATAAAATTAAATATTAAACAATCAGAAAATATAATATATGTGACAGGATACAGGCACTGAATTCAAGAGTCATTTTCTCCAATTCCCCAATAGCTGCATTACAGAGAATTCTTCACTATTTGGAGGGGAACAAACTAAAACAGTTAACAATGGAGTCTGAAAAGCTAAAAATTCACCTCCAAACTCTTTTTTGATTTCACACAAATATAAGTTTACAAATTTCCTTCCTCAGTATCATCATCCATCATCCATCTAGATTCTTTTGATCACACTCCTGGGGTTCCCCATATTAACACTGGGCATAGTGTGGACGAATCCCATATTGGATTGTTGCAGAGACTGGACAGGCCAAAATAGCCAGGAGGTAGAGGGAGATGAATCGCCTCCCTGAATCTCAGGATTACTCAAGCTAATCACAAGGACAAGTGCACATTAGTAAAAAAAAAGGTACCCCAAACTCTGAAATGCTTTCCTAGAATGGGTGCTATTTAAGATAAGCAGGAAATTGGGCCATGCTAGCAATTCTACTTATTAAATTGGTTTATTAATTTGGTTTATTGATTCATTAAATTGCCTACTTCCTGTCTGTAGTAGGCACTAGCCTAGTATGTACTGACTAGGAGTAAACTTAAAAGGTTTGGAATAGTATTTTCCCTTCCCCTACCCACGAGGGGAAAAACACCAGGGAGGACATGCTACCAAATGGGAGTATTAGTTGAGGGATGCCCAGACCCTAGTGCTTTACATAGGTGGGGGTTTAGGAAAAACCTTAAAGAAAGAGCAAACTTCTAGGAGTAAGATAAGGCTAAACTTTCTCAGTTTAGCCCAATAATTAATACCTTCTAATACCAAAAAAAAAGCTGAAATTATTAACTTCCTCTAACACTCCAGGATTCTGAGCTGCAAGGTGGCATCTTGTTGGGGGGCAGGATTGCTTCCCCCAGGTGAAAGGAGTCAGCAGGGTTAGAGGCTAATTTCTGCTAAAAACAAAACAAAACAAAAAAACAAAAAAACAACCATACCTGACTTCCCAGGTTGTAGCAAGCAATGGCTATCCAGCTGCTTTCAGTTTAAGAGGAAAAAAATGGGATTTAGATCTCACCCTTCTGCTTCCAAATGATTCTGGAGCGGGAAATCAACAGTGGGAGCCAGCAGCAGGAGAAAAGCAGTATGGATGTCAGAAGCAGTGGGAAGTGGCAGGAGGAGGTGGGGCTTCTAAAGCTTTTCAGTTTTAGACCAATGGCTGTGGCCTTGAAGCTAAAGTCCTGATCTACTCACTTAGAGAGAAGGGTCCTAAACTCCAGACATTGGGTCACCAAAAATGAAAGATTTAAATTAATGTCCAAAATTCCAAGCATTATATTTTATAAAGTTTATTAATAATCACTTAAAGTAAAGAGAATAAAAGGCTAATTATCTAACAAAAATAAGAACACATGCTCTCTTGTCTCTCACAGAAAACCCACTTCAACCAGCCACAATCACAAAAAGAAAGAGTGAGAAGTGAAGGTACCTAAAATTTATATCTTCTCTATGTTAGCACATGAAATAAGAAGGAACATGGCATGCTGGGAATAGTAGTTCTAGGGTTCAGATTTTAATTACACAATAGTGATGGGTTGAGAATCTTGAAGGACCAATTCCTCCTTGGCTATTCACCAAGTAGAGATATTTCTAGATGTTCAAGGGAGGGACTGAATAATGGACTCCCCAAGTTGTTTATTTATGGATATGCTTGAGGGCATTTATTTGTCTTTAATAACTGAGAGAAATCACTGAGCAATGAATTTATAAGTTACTCCTAGGCTAATCAAAAAATCAAGTCTCTTGGAATTTTTTTTTCACATATCTATATTTATATAGGTATATATAATATATATGATATATATTAATTCTATGTATATATGGACTTACACATAATGTCTATAAATATGTATAACTGTAAAGAATATTTATAATTAATAATCACAATCTATATGTAATATAGATATGTCATCTATAATATAAATACACACACACACAGAGGTATTCCTTCCATTTTATGGGCATTAGGGATACAGTGTCCCATGTTCTGGAAAAGCAATGTAAATATTTTTTATCTATATCATGGCTTTCTTTGATGGCATCTATGATCTTTTCAATTGAATAGAGTATGTAGTGTGCCTTAAATTTCCATATTATTCATGATAAAGAGGATGAATAGAGATGTTGTTTTAGTTAGCATGTAGAAGAATTCAATACCATCAATATGGAATTTCTCAGTCTCTACGTGGCCAGGTCCATTATTTTTTTTCTAGAATTTTTTTAAACATTTATTAATATTCATTTTTAACATGGTTACATGATTCATGCTCCTACTTACCCCTTCGCCCCCCGCACTCACCCCACCCATGGCTGCTACACATTTCCAATAGACTAGTTTTGTCATGTGTCCTTAATCAAGACCTATTTCCAAATTGCTGGTAGTTGCATTGGTGTGGTAGTTTTGAGTCCACAACCTCAATCACGTCCACCCCAACCCATGCGTTCAAGCAGTTATTTTTCTTATATGTTTCCTCTCCTGCAGTCCTTCCTTTGAATGTGGCCAGTGTTCTTTACCATAAATTCCTATGAATTGTCCTGGGTCATTGTATTGCTGCCTGTACAGAGGTCCATTACATTCAATTTTACCATAGTATATCAGTCTCTGTGTACAATGTTCTTCTGGCTCTGCTCCTTTCTCTCTGCATCACTTCCTGGAGGTCTCTCCAGTTCACCTGGAACTCCTCCAGTTTATTATTCCTTTTAGCCCAATAGTATTCCATCACCCGCATATACCACAGTTTGTTCAGCCATTCCCCAATTGAAGGACATACCCTCCTTTTCCAGTTTGTTGCCACCA
>NC_058132.1:366404900-366406025 GCF_016433145.1 Gracilinanus agilis
GGTCTCTCCAGTTCACCTGGAACTCCTCCAGTTTATTATTCCTTTTAGCCCAATAGTATTCCATCACCCGCATATACCACAGTTTGTTCAGCCATTCCCCAATTGAAGGACATACCCTCCTTTTCCAATTTGTTGCCACCACAAAAAGCGCAGCTATGAATATTTTCGTACAAGTCTGTTTATCTATGATCTCTTTGGGGTACAAACCCAGCAATGGTATGGCTGGATCAAAGGGCAGGCATTCTTTTATAGCCCTTTGAGCATGATTCCAAATTGCCATCCAGAATGGCTGGATCAGTTCACAGCTCTACCAGCAATGCATTAATGTCCTAATTTTGCCCCATCCTGTCCAACATTCATTACTCTCCCCTTCTTTCATTTTAGCCAATCTGCTAGGTATGAGGTGATACCTCAGAGTTGTTTTGATTTGCATTTCCCTAATTATTAGAGATTTGGAACACTTTCTCATGTGCTTATTGATAATTTTGAATTCTTTACCTGAAAATTGCCTATACATGTCTCTTGCCCATTTATCAATTGGGGAATGGCTTGATTTTTCATACAATTGCTTTAACTCCTTGTATATTTGAGTAATTAGACCCCTGACAGAGTTTTTCGTTATAAAGATTTTTTTCCCAATTTGTTGTTTCTGTTCTGATTTTGACTACATTGTTTTTGTTTGTACAAAAATTTTTAGTTTAATATGATCAAAACCATTTAATTTACATTTTGTAATTTTCTCTAACTCTTGCTTGGTTTTAAAGTCTTTCCTTTCCCACAGATCTGACAAGTAAACTATTCTGTGTTCACTTAACTTGTTTATAGTTTCGCTCTTTATATTCTAGTCATTCACCCATTCTGAATTTACCTTGGTGTAGGGTGTGAGATGTTGA
Organism: Gracilinanus agilis; assembly: GCF_016433145.1. NCBI lineage: Eukaryota > Metazoa > Chordata > Mammalia > Didelphimorphia > Didelphidae > Gracilinanus > Gracilinanus agilis. The sequence continues at coordinate 366,405,794 of NC_058132.1, forward strand.
TCTAGACCTAATCTCTCCCATATTGTTTTACAAATTTCCCAGCAGTTTTTGTCAAATAGTGGATTCATGTCCCAAAAGTTGGGCTCTTTGGGTTTATCATACACTGTCTTGCTGATGTCATTAACCCCAAGTCTATTCCATTGATCCTCCTCTCTGTCTCTTAGCCAGTACCATATTGTTTTGATGACTGCTGCTTTATAGTATAGTTTAATATCTGGTACTGCTAGGCCCC
>NC_058132.1:366406123-366445022 GCF_016433145.1 Gracilinanus agilis
GTAGAATTGTCATTTTTATTATGTTAGCTCATCCTACCCATGAGCAATCAATGGCTTTCCAATTGTTTAGATCCAGTTTTATTTGTTTGGAAAGTGTTTTGTAGTTGTTTTCATATAATTGCTGTGTTTGTTTTGGTAGATAGATTCCTAAGTATTTTATATTGTCTAGGGTGATTTTAAATGGTGTTTCTCTTTCTACTTCTTACTGCTCTAGTGTGTTGGAAATGTATAGAAATGCTGATGATTTGTGTGCATTTATTTTGTATCCTGCAACTTTGCTAAAGTTGTTGATTATTTCTACAAGCTTCTTAGTTGATTCTCTAGGATTTTTTAAATAGACCATCATATCATCTACAATGAGTGATAGCTTAATCTCCTCCTTGCCTATTTTCATAACTTCAATTTCTTTTTCTTCTCTAATTGCAACTGCTAGTGTTTCTAGTACTATGTTGAATAATAGAGGTGATAATGGGCATCCTTGTTTTACTCCTGATCTTATTGGGAAGGCTTCTAATTTATCCCCATTGCATATGATGCTTGTTGATGGTTTTAGGTATATACTGTTTATCATTTTTAGGAAAGGTCCTTCTATTCCTATACTTCCCAGGGTTTTCATTAGGAATGGATGCTGTATTTTGTCATAGGCTTTTTCAGCATCTATTGAGATAATCATGTGATTTTTGTTTGTTAGACTGTTGATATGGTCAATTATGCGGATGGTTTTCCTAATGTTGAACCAACCTTGCATTCCTGGTATGAATCCCACCTGATCATGGTGGATGATCTTCTTAATTACTTGCTGGAGTCTCTTTCCTAGTATTCTATTTAAGACTTTTGCATCTATGTTCATTAGGGAGATTGGTCTGTAGTTTTCTTTCTCTTTTTTTGATCTACCTGGCTTTGGAATCAGTACCATATGTGTCATAAAGGAATTTGGTAGGACTCCTTCTTTCCTTCTCATATCAAATAATTTGTATAGTATTGGGATTAGTTGGTCTTTGAATGTCTGATAGAATTCACTTGTGAGTTCATCAGGCCCTGGCAATTTTTCCTTAGGGAGTTCTTTGATGGCTTGTTCAATTTCTTTTTCTGAAATGGGAATATTTAGGTATTCTATTTCTTCTGCTGTTAATCTAGACAGTTTATATTTTTGTAAATATTCATCCATATCTCCTAAATTATTATATTTATTGCCATATAATTGGGCAAAATAGTTTTTAATGATTGCCTTAATTTCCCCTTTATTAGAGGTGAGGTCTCCCTTTTCATCTTTGATACTATCAATCTGGTTTTCTTCTTTCCTTTTTTTTAATAGATTGACCAGTATTTTGTCTATTTTATCTGTTTTTTCAAAGTACCAGCTTCTCGTCTTATTTATTAATTCAATAGTTCTTTTACTTTCGATTATATTAATTTCTCCCTTGGTTTTTTGTATTTCTAATTTAGTTTTCATTTGGGGATTTTTAATTTGCTCGCTTTCTAATTTTTTGAGTTGCATGCCCAATTCATTGATCTCTGCCCTCCTTAATTTGTTAATATATGCACTCAAGGATATAAATTTCTCCCTGAGTACTATCTTGGCCTCATCCCACAGAGTTTGGTACGATGTCTCATCATTGTCATTTTCTTCAATGAAATTGTTGATTGTTTCTATGATTTCTTCTTTGATTAGCTGGTTTTGGAGAATCATTTTGTTTAATTTCAAATTAGTTTTTGATTTGCCTGTCCAGGTGTCCTTACTAATTATTATTTTTATTGCATTATGATTTGAGAAGGTTACATTTATTATTTCTGCTCTTTTACATTTTTTTCATGTTTCTATGTCCTTTTACATGGTCAATCTTTGTGAATGTACCATTTGCAGCTGAAAAGAAGGTGTATTCCTTTTTGTCCCTATTTACTTTTCTCCACATATCAATTAAATCTAATTTTTCTAGGACTTCATTCACCTCTCTTACCTCTTTCTTATTTATTTTTCGGTTTGATTTATCTAGATCTGACAGAGGAATATTTAGATCTCCCACTAGTATGATTTTACTATCTATTTCCTTCTTGAGTTTCTCCTTTATGAATTTGGGTGCTATGCCACTTGGTGTGTACATATTGAGCGGTGTTATTTCCTCATTGTTATACTGCCTTTAATCAGGATGTAATGACCTTCCCTGTCTTTTTTAATCATATCTATTTTTACTTTGGCTTTGTCAGAAATCATAATAGCCACTCCTGCCTTCTTTTTCTCATTTGACGCCCAAAAGATTTTGCTCAAGCCCTTAACATTAAAATTGTGTATGTCTACCTGCCTCATATGTGTTTCTTGTAGACAACATATGGTAGGATTTTGGTTTCTGATCCACTCTGCTATTTGCTTCCATTTTATGAGCGAGTTCATCCCATTCACATTCAGAGTTATAATCATCAGTTGTGCATTTGCTGACATTTTTGTATCCTCCCCTATTCCTACACCCTTTTCTTATAATATTTCCTTTTAAACCAGTCGTTTACTATTGAGCAGTTATCCCTTACCCCTCCCTTGATTAACTTCCCTTTCTACCCCATCCCTTATTTTTCCCCCTATTTTTGTTTTTAAAGGCCTTATACATTCCCTTGCCCTTCTTCTCCCCTCCCTTTTTTTTGACCTCCCCACTCCCCTGCTGCCTTTGGTTTATCCCTTCTAACTTTCTGAGAAGGGTTAGATAAGAGTTTTATTTCCCAATGGATAGTATAGCTACTCTTCCCTCTCTGGGTTGATTACACTGAGAGTAAGGTTTAAATATTATCTCTTAATGCTCTCTTCCTCTCCTTCTTATAATAGTATTTGTCCCCCCTCCTTCCCATGCCCTCCTTGTGTGTAATAGAATATCCTATTTTTCTTATTCAATCCAGTTTCTCTTGGTGTCCCCTACTATTCACCCCTCTTTCCCATCCCCCATGTCATCTTAGATTATTTAGTGTTCCACCCTCACCCTGTGTATTATTCTTCTGATAACTATAATAGTGAATACTATAATAGTGAATAGAGTTCAATAAAGAGAATTATACATAACATTTATCTACATAGGAATACAGATAATTAGATCTCACTTAGGCCCTTAAAAAGGCAAATTTAAAAATTATAAGTTTTCTTTCTTTCCCCTCTGTTTCTTAGTTACCTTTTCATGTTTCTCTCGATTTTTGTGGTTGGATATCAAAGTTTCCATTTAGCCCTGGTCTTTTCTGTGCAAATACCTGGAATTCTTCAATTTTGTTGAATGCCCATACTTTCCCCTGGAAATATATAGTCAATTTTGATGGGTAGTTGATCCGTGGTTGCAGGCCCAGCTCTCTTGCCTTTCTGAATATTGTATTCCATGCCTTGCGATCTTTTAGCATGGAGGCTGCCAGATCCTGTGTGATCCTGATTGGTGCTCCTTGATATTTGAATTGTCTCTTTCTGGCTTCTTGTAAGATTTTTTCTTTTGCTTGGAAACTATTGAATTTGGCAATTATATTTCTGTGCGTTTTCTTATCTGGATCAAATGTCGCAGGTGTTCTATGAATCCTTTCAATGTCTATATTGCCCTCTTGTTGTAGGACTTCAGGACAATTTTGCTGAATAATTTCTGTTAGTATGGAGTCCAGGTTTCTATTGATTTCTGGTTTTTCTGGAAGACCAATTATTCTCAAATTGTCTCTTCTAGACCAGTTTTCTTGGTCTGTCACTCTCTCATTGAGATATTTCATGTTTCCTTCTATTTTTTCAGTCTTTTGACTTTGTTTTATTTGTTCTTGTTGTCTTGAGAGATCATTAGCTTCTAATTGCTCAATTCTAGCCTTTAGGGATTGGTTTTCGGCTATAATCTTCTGGTTTTCGGCCATAATCTTCTGGTATTCCTTTTCAATCCGGTCATTTCTAGTGTTCAATTTGCTTATCCGTTCATTTGGTTTCTGAGCCTCACTTTCCAATTGCAAGATTCTACCTTTTAAACTGTTATTTTCTTGCCAGATCTCTTCCATTTTACTCAAAATCTGTTTTGAACTCTCCCATAGCTTGTGAGGAGTTTTCCTTATTTGAGGAGTGTCCGGATGCTTGTTTGTTCTCCTCCTCTGTTTGCTTGGTTGTCTGGATTTTCTCTGTGTAAAAGTTGTCGAGTGTTAAAGACTTCTTTTTCTTGTTGTTAATCTTTCTCTTCTGAACTTCCTGAGACTGGGTAGCCATCTTAACCCAGCAGCTTCTCAGGTTTATCCTCTCGCTCAGGGTCTGTCTGTGGTCTTTTGGCTCCTGAAGTCTGAGTTCTGGTTTTTTCCAAGGTCAAGCCCCTGGTGGACCCCCTTGCTTGATCCTCTGCTAGAGGTTCCTTTACAAGTCTCAGGGCGCAGCTTCCACAGTTGTATACCCATCTGCACTGGTTTCCCACTCAGGGTTTCAGAGCTTTAGCTCCTGGCTGTGTCTGCCTCCACCCACGCCTCGCCCGTGCCTGTGCTCTGAGCCCAAGTTCTGCGTCCTGCGTCCTCTCTCTGCTCCCGCCCTCAGAGTTTGTGTTTTTCTTTAGCTTTTTGGGGTCCTAAATCTTGCTGCTCTCAGGAACAGGCCCTGGAGCTACCAATGACTCGATGGGTGCCCCAAACTTGCTCTATTTCTTTTTAGCTGGCTTCGGCGCTCTAGATCTTGTGTGTGGAGGGGGTTGGGGTGGTGTGGTTGCTCAGCCCTCAATTTAGTGAGAGCTGTTTCACCCCTTTATAGCATGGAAATGCCCGGATTCCACGTACATTCCACGCTGTGCCCTGTTGTGGGGTTCCTCCATTTGTCTGGACTTGTTTTTATGTCCCCTTGAGGAGTTTTGTGTGTTTGGGTCAGGAGAGGTTAAGAGCTGCTTCTTACTCTGCCGCCATCTTAACCCAGAACTCTCCCAGGTCCATTTTTCAGGAACAATAAGACCTTAAAAGATTATACCTTGCTGGCAAGTATTTTCTAATCTCTAGCAGAAAACATTGATGAAGTCAGCAAAGGATAAATGGTTTGGTTATATATGCCTTCTTATTGAACAACTAGATGATGTCCTTTCCTTTTAATGCTTAAAGGTTAGTGGTTTTATTTATTAGGCTATCTTTATTATGAAACCTATGACATTAACACAAAATACCGAGGTTGTCCTCTACCTTGCTGTGTCATATTTGGTGGCTTGCTTTTTGCTTGGTTTATATATGTCCCCTAAGGAATATTTTCCAAATAGGGCAATTTTATCAGCATTGACCATTTGTTCCCATTTGGAGCTTTTCTCTTCAATCTTTTTCTTCAGGGTTTCAGGAAACTTACTAGCTGCTTCTTGAACAGCAGATGCCGCCTCTCCCATTATTTTTACATTGCATAAGCAAAACCATTTTTAAAAGTTTTCAAATGAACTTTTGCTGTCTTGAAAATCCATAGGGTTAGACCCTTCACATTCATTCATTTTCCTTTAGGGAATCATATAAATACTAAACCTTTTTTCATGTGATGCCAAATTCTACCACATGGCCTTTTTTTATAACAATTACACCCCCAAAGAAAGTTGCATTTCTATTCAATAAAGATGCAAATCTTATTGTTTATGCAAATAATTTGCAGATGTTGATAGAGCTGCAGTTATGGTTTGGATTTCCCTCTTTTTTTTCTTGATATGCTTTATGGTTGACTCATTAACTCCACAATGGTGGCCAAACTCAGCAGCCATTTTGTCTGAGTAAAGTATATCTAACAATTTTATTTTTCTTCTCAGTCATCAATTTCTTCTCTTTATTGAAAGTACATCCTGAACCACTAGGAGCAAAAGGCTTGGGACCACAATTTTTATAAAGTTTGTAGCATTTAAATGACAGAAGACATGAGAAACTCAGGATGCACAAATCACTAGGAGATCACATCAAGAGGTTACATTAGACATTGCTGTAAACATAATGGATAAATCAAAACTTGTGTGTAGTCTAGTGTGTAGAGCCTTAATTCATTTGCTATGAATTTAGTTTTAAGGGAAAAAATGTTGTACAGCCATTCACTTGCTATTAAACAATAAAATGTGTACTTTACATGAAATATTATACATAGTGCATTTTATGTATTTATGAGTTACCAAATTTTTAAAGATTTAACTATACTATAACTTTGGGTGTCATCTTCTGGCTTTTGAATTCTTTTAAAAAACTTTATTTTTACTCATTTTAACTTTAAGAATGATAATGAGTATATTTATGATAAAAAGAATATTGATATTATACAATAATATGAAAACATATATATATAAACATTTATTAATTTCTAATGTTTTTTTTTCTGTTTTGTTTCCTCATCATTGCATGTCATCTGTAGCTTCCATCAAATTCTCCAAAAATTACCATTTAATTTCTTATGCCAAGACATGATATATCGAAACTTGGATAGGGAAATTTGTGATATAAAGGGGATATTTCTGAAACAGCTCAAAAAGTGTTCAAAAAACAAGGAAGAAAAGCATAAGAAAAATGAGGAAGTGACATAAAGATACTGCAAAAAAGAAAATCACAGTTTAAAGCTCAGAATTTACCAGATGGAAAAGGAGATTTAAAAGTCATGGGGGAAAATCATTCCTTAAAAATTAGAATTGGGAAAATAGAAGGTAAAGGCTTTAAGAGACATTGGAACTCAATAAAACAAAATCAAGAGAATGAAAAATTAGTAGAAAATATGAAAGGTGACCTTGAAAAAAACAAGTGACCTAGAAAATAGATCTAGAAGAGATAGTCTAAGTAGTATTGTACTACCTGAAAATCATAATAAAAAAAAGTTAAGAAGCCTAGACATCATATTATAAGAATTTATCAAAGAAAACTATCCTGATATTCTTGAATAAAAGGGTAAAATAGAAATTGAAAGAATCCATTAATCTGTTACTACAATAAATCCCCAAATGACAACTCCCAGGAAAATTATACTCAAATTCAAAAGCTCCAAGGCTGAGGAAAAAATACTGCAAGCAGCCAGAAAGAAACAATTCAAATATCATGAAGCCATAGTCAGGATGACATAGGACTTAACCATTTCTACATTAAAGGATTGGAAAGCATGGTATATAATATTCTGTAGGGCAAAGGAGCTATGTTTACAAAAAAATCACCTACAAAGCAAAGCTGAGGATATTCTTTTAGGGCAAAAATGGTCAAACTATGCCCAAAGGGCTTTAAAAGACTTCCTGCCCTTTGATCCAGCCATACCACTGCTGGGTTTGTACACCAAAGAGTTAATAAGGAAAATATTTGTACAAAAATATTTATAGCTGCACTCTTTGTGGTGGCAAAAAATGGAAAATGTGGGTGTGTCCATCAATTGAGGAATGACTGAACAAATTGTATTATTTGATGGAATACTATTGTGCTGAAAAAAATAATGAACTAGAGGAATTCCATGTGAACTGAAATGACCTCCAGGATTTGATGCTGAGCAAAAGGAGTAGAACCAAGAGAACATTGTACATAGAGACTGATACATTATGGCACAATTTAATATAATTGACTTTTTTCCTAGCAGCAATGCAATGACCTAGGACAATCCAGAGAAACTGATAAGAAAGAACACTCGCCCTATCCAGAGAAAGAACTGTGGAAACAGAAACACAGAAGAAATACATATGATTGACCATGTAGTTCTATTGGGATATGATTAGGGATTTGATGTAAAAGATCACTCTACTGTAAATATTAATAACATGGAAATGGGTTTTGAACAATGATACATGTATAACCTAGTGGAATTGCTTCTCAGCTCTGGGAGGGGATAGGAATCATGAATCATGTAACCATGGATAAATATTCTAAATTAAACAAATAAATAGATAGATGATAGATAGATAGATAGATAGATAGATAGATAGACAGATAGATAGAGAGAGAGATATAGATTTCCAAGCATTCCCAGACCATCCAGAAATCAAATGCCCAAATAAAAGATTCAAGAGAAGCATAAAAAGTTAACAAGAACAGAAAAGTCAAGGGTTAGAATGAACTATTTATGTTTCTATATGGAAAATTATATTCATAATTATTAAAATTTCTATTATTATCAGTCATTAGAAGTATATATATGCAGAGGGTGTGAGGGAATAAGCTTTTTAAGATGTCATGCGAAAAAAGTCAAGATATGAAAAAGAGGATTTCACTGAGAGAAAAGGGAAGAAAGATGGAAAATAGGATAAATTATATCATTGAAGGCATAAAAATATTATAGTGGAGAAGAGGATAAGGGTGGTGATGAGAAATGCTTAAAATTTATTCTCATTCAATTGGCTCAGAGAGGGAATAACAACCATCTCACTGGTATATAGAAGGGGAGTAAGATAGGGGGAGAGGAGACTAAAGAATGGAGGGAAAATTTGGGGATGACTTCAAAGCAAAATATATGTGAAGAGGGACAGAATGAAAGATGAGAGAAAGAGCAGGATCAAGTAGGGAAAATTATATGAAGTGGAACACAGATGGTAATCAAATCCATGAATGAGAATGGGATGAACTCACACATAAAACAGAAGCAAATATCAGAGAGGATTAAATATCATAATCCTAAATTATGTTGCTTACACGAAACACATTTGAGGCAAAGCGACACACACAGAGTAAAAGTTAAAGGCCATGAAGCAGAATCTAATGTGTTTCAACTGAAGTAAAAAGAAGCAGTAGAGGCAATCATGGCCTCAGACAAAGCTGAAGCAAAAGTAAATCCAATTAAAAGAGATGAGGAAGGAAATTACACATTGTAAAAGGTACTATAGATTATTAAGTTATATAAATATTTATAAAAATAAAATTAACAGTATCAAAGATGAAAAGGGTAACATCACCTCTAATGAAGAGGAAATTATGGCAATTATTAAGAACTATTTTGCCTAACTATATGGCAATACATATGACAATCTAAGTGAAATGATGACTATTTACAAAAATTTAAACTGCCCTAGATTAACAAAAGAATTAATAGAATACTTAAATAATCCTATAAAGAAATTGAAGAAGCCATCAATGAACTTCCTAAGGATCCCCAGGGCCAGATGGATTCACAAGTGAATTCTATCAAACCTTAAAGAACAATTAATCCAAATACTACAAAAACTATTTCAGGAAGCATCAATTTTTTTTAATAAAGTGAGTATGATCTGTTACCTAAACCAGGAAGAACAAAAATAGAAAAAAAAGGAAATATACATAAATTTCATTAATGAACTTAGATGCAAAAATTTAAAAAAAAGATTCTAGCAAAGAGAATATAGCAATGTATCACAAGGATCATTAATTATGACCAGGGGGATTTACACAAGGAATATAGGGTTGGTTTAATATTAGGGAAACTATCAACATAATTGACAATACCAATGACCAATGTAAGAGAAATCACATGATTACTTCAATAGATGCAGAAAAAGCCTTCAACAAAACACAACACTATTAAAAACACTATTCCTATTAAAAACACTAGAAAGCATGCGAATAAATTGGTCATTCCATAAAATGATAATTAGTATATATCTAAAACCTTCAGCAAGTATCATTTGCAATGGTTATAAGTTATGAACCTTCCCAATAAGATCAGAGATGAAGCAAGGATGTCCATTATCATCACTTTTATTTAATATTGTATTAGAAATGTTAGCTTCAGCAACAAGGACATAAAAATAAATGGAAGTAATTAGAGTAGGTAATCAGGAAACTAAACTATCACTCTTTGAAGATGATATGATAGTATACTTAGAGAATCAACTAAAAATGAGTTGAAATAATTAATAACTTTAGCAAAGATGCACGATACAAAATAAATCCACATAAATTATTAGCATTTCTATATATTACTAACACAGTTCTGCAGCAAGAATTAGAAAGAGAAATTACATTTAAAAAGCACTCTAAACAATATAAAACACCTGAAAGCTACTTGTCAAGGCAAACACAGGAATTATATAAACACAATTACAAAGCAATTTTGACACAAATAAAGTCAGATATAAACAATTAGAAAAATATTAATTGCTCACAAATACGCCAAACTAATATAGTAAAAATGGCAATTCTACAAAATTGATTTATTTATTCAGTGCCATTAAAATCAACTTAACAAATAATTATTTTATAGTACTAGGAAATATAATAACAAAATTCATCTAGGAGAAAGAAAAGGTCAAGAATATCAAGGGAACTAAAAAAAAAGTGTTAAAGAAGAAGGCTTAGAAGTACCAGATTTCAAACTGTACTATAAAGCGGCAAGAATCTAAACAATCTGATGCTGGCTAAGGAATAGGATGGTAGATCAAGGAATAGATTGTATACAAAAGATACAGGGGGGAAATGACATTAGCATCCTGGTGTTTGATATACCCAAAGATCCCAGCTTTTAGAATAAAAACTCATCCTTTAATAAAAACTGCTGGGAAAATTAGGAAAAAAAGGCAGTAGCTAGGTATAGATCAATATCTCACATCCTATACCAATGATCTCCTTTAAATCTCCCTTTTAGAGATGGAGTGCAGGTCCTACCCACAGACCAAGTTTCATGCCTGCCCCTCCAGAAACCAAGTGCCATGTCCTGTCTCCCTTTAATCCCTTCTGGCCCCACCCTTACCACAGACTGGGGAGGGAGGAAGTGCTTCCATTGAGCTGCTAGGGAGAGGGGTGGGTGATGAGAGACACACATGGAGAGGGGAAGGAAATTGACCCTAGCACTCTGCTCCCCTCCAGCTATATGCTATGTTCTGAGCTATGCTTCTCTCAAACGTAGCTCCTCTCCAACCCCACCACAGGAATCACCTTATTACAGACTCATAGGCTACCATCTGCACTGCACCATCAAATAGCATGTGAGGCTCCCCCCCACACATACACACACCCAGTACCTTACTGCAGACAAGGAAGGGAGGAAGTTGTCATTGTGCTGCTGGGCAGAGGGGCAGTTGAAGTGAAGAATGCCCTTAGGTGCATGGAGAGGGGGAGTAAAACAGCTCCATCTCAAGTTCCTCTGGATTTCTGGCAAAGAATTCTGGTGGAGTATACGCATGCCCACAGAGAGGACTTTACATGTCCTTTTTGACATACATGCCTTAGGTTCACCATCACTGTCCTATACCAAGATAGGGTCAAAATCGATATATGATTTAAATATTAAGAGTGATATCATAACCAAATTAAAGGAGCACAGAATATTTTACCAAGAAGATATTTGAAGAAGGGAAGAATTCATGACTAAACAAGAGATAGAGAATATTATAAGATATAAAATGAATAATTTTGATTGTATTAAATTAAAAAGCTTTTGTACAAATAAAACTAATCTGACCAAGATTAGAAGGGAAAAAACAAATGAAAAAAATTTATAAAAAAAGTCTCTGATAAAGATCTGATTTCTGAAATTTAAAAGGAAGTATGCCAAATTTATAAGAATATAAACCATTCCCCAGTTGACTAATGATCAAAGATATGAACAAGCAATTTTCAGATTAAGAAATAAAAGGCATCAATAATCATATGGAAAATGTTCTAAATCATTCTTGATTAGTGTGTAATTTCAATCTGTTACCCTAAAAACTATGATCCCCAGCAAAACTACTATTCCTAGCACCCTATTCACATCCTGTAGTTACTTCATGCTGATGTAGACAGGATATAAATTAGGTTGAATTCTGTGTCTAGCCCTCTTTTCCTTTCTGTCAAAGCTTTTGCAGAGCAGGCCTTTTGAGCAGGTAGAAAAATTTAGTCACATGGTTCTGTTTTGTTAAATAATAAACTTTATAAAATATAATACTTCAAGTATTGGCCATTAATTTAACTCTTACATTAGAGAAATACAAATTAAAACAATTCTGAGGTACCATACATATATATTAGACTGGCCAATATGTCAGTAAAGGAAAGTGTTAAATATTAGAAAGGATGTGGCAAAATTGGGACTCTTATGCCTTGTTGGTGGAGTTGTGAACTAATCTAACTATTCTGAAGGGAAATTAGGAACTGTACCAAAAGGGCTATAAAATTTTCCATATCCTTTGATCCAGTAATGAGACTACTGCATCTGTATCCCAAGGAGATAATTAAAAATGGGAAAGGACCCAGTTGTACACAAATATTTATACCTGCTCTTTTTGTAGTAAAAAAGAATTGGAAATTGAGGATATGTCTGTCAATTGGCAAATGGCTGAACAATTTGTGGTACATGTTAGTAATGGAATACTATTGTGCTATAAGAAATCATAAACTAGATGATTTCAGAAAAAGCTGGAAAAATCTGAGGGAACTGATGCAGAGCAAAGTAAGCAGAACTGGGAGAATATTGTAGACAATAACAGCAATATTAGACAATGATTATTTATGAAAACTTGGCTATTCTCAGCAATGCAATCATTTGGGACAATCTTGAAACACATGACAGTAAATGCTATCCACCTCTAGAGAAAGAACTGTTGGAGTTGTCTTTCACATGAGTGTATTTTTTTAATTTTATTTTGGGGATTTGGTTAAATATAACTTTGCTGTTATAACAATGACTAATATGAAAATGCATTTTGCATGACAATTAAAAATGAGGAAAAAATAAAACCACACTAGACAATATAAAACACTTGTGGATCTAGTTGCTATGACAAACACAGGAATTATATACAAATAATTCCAAAACATTTTTCATACACATAAAGTCAGATATAAAAAAAAATTTAAACTTGCATTGCTCATAAAAAAGCTGAGTTAATATAATAAAAATAACAATTTATAATAGGTAAAAATTATGTTTGGATTGAATATTTAAGAGTTTTGGTCACCAGGAATTAATTACACAATTTCCAAATTAAAGACCCAAGTCAGAATGACTTTCATGGTAGTTTGTTTACAAATAGGAAGAGTGAAAGTAGGGAAAATGAGAGAGAGAGAGAGAGACTGAGAGAGACAGACAGACACACACACACATACAGAGAGAGAGAGAGAGAGAGAGAGAGAGAGAGAGAGAGAGAGAGAGACTTACTCCAGCCTGGTCCAAAGGTCCAAACTAGGCAGGGCTTCAAAGGCCCCAGCAAAGGGGGCACAGAGGTTAATTAAACAAGGCTTCTAGCCAGGAGGCATCTTCCAAAGCAGGAGGCCTCTTTGGAGGCTAGTGCCTCCAGAAAAGCCCGGGAAAGGGAGTCAGCCTTTCACTCACCCACGTGAAAATCCAAAGGGAAACAGTGAGATCTCAAACCTGAGATCCTCCAAGGCCAAGTTAAAAGGGCAAAATCTCTCTCACAGGAAGTTACCATCATATTTAAAAGATAGTTCTTTATGTCACTTCCTGGATACATCCTCCAGTTCTATGTGGAGAAATGGCAGCCTCAACCTTGCTTCAAACTTCCCAGGGGGAAATCGATTCTTTCTGATTCATCACTCACTAGCACATATAGGTCAAAGACCTCTCCCCTCACCACTTAATTCTAAGTGGGGTTGTGTGTACATATTCCTAGTGGACAAAGTCTAAAGAATAAATAGGGTAGAGCTAATTCCATCTTTACCAGTTTTATATAAATTAATTTACTTATTGAATGCCATACCAATCAAAGTATCAAAAATTATTTTATGGAACTAGAAGAAATAACAACAAAATTACTCTGGAAGCTCAACGATTCAAAAATATCAAGGAAAATAATGGAAAAAAGTGAAACTCTGTGGCCTAGAAGTACCAGATCTTAAACCATACTAATAAAGCAGTAATTCATCAAAATAATCTGGTACTAGTCAAGAAATAGTTCTTTGGATCAATGGAATATTTTAGGAGTAAAAAACCTTAGTAATCTAGCATTTCATAAACACAAAAATCCAATTTTTGGGAAAAGAACTCAGTATATGTCAAAAACTATTGGGAAAATCATAAAACAGTGTGGTAGAAAATAGATATAGACCAATATCTCACATTCTATATCAAGATAAGGTAAAAATAAGTATATGATTTAGTCATAAAAAGTGATACCATGAGAAAATTAGGGGAAGATAGAATAGTTTACCTGTCAGATCTATGGAGAAGGGAAAAAATTATGACCAAATAAGAGATAAAGAACATTATAAGATTTAAATAAATAATTTAAATTATAATAATTTCTTAAAAATTATACAAACAAAATCAATGTAAACAAAGTAACCAAGGTTATAAGGGAAATGACAAACTAGGAAAAATTTTATTAAACATTTCTCAGATAAACATCTAATTCCTCAAATATATAAAGAACTAATTCAAATTCAAAAGAATACAAGTTTTGTACCAATTCACAAATGTTCAAAAGATATGAACAAGCAGTTGAAATCAAAGCTATTAACAAAATATTAATCGCTTAGAAAAAATGTTCAAATCCCTATTGGTTTGAGAAAAGCAAATTAAAACATCTCTGAGATAACCCCTCACACCTGTCACATTGACCAATATGACAGTAAAGAAAAGTGATAAATGTTCGAGGAAATGTGGCAGAATTGGGGCCCTAATGCATTGGAGTTTTGAACTGATCCAACCATTCTGGAGGGCAATTTGTAACTATGAATGTTATCCACCTTCAGAGAAAGAATTTCTGGAGTTGGAATGCAGATTAATTTTCACTTTAAGTTTTTTGGCTTTTTATTTGGGGATTTTGGTTTATTAATTTTTTTGGTTTATGATAGCTGTGTTACTCTAGGCAAGACACTCAATACAATTTGTCTTAGTTTCCTCATCTGTATAATGAGCTGGAGAAGGAAATATCAAACCACTACAGTATCTTTGCCAAAACCAAAAACCCGAACCAAAAAAAAAAAAAATCAAAGGTGATGATGAAGAATCAGACATAATTTAAAATTATTGAACAGGATATAGGAGGGTGTGTTCATACTGGTTATCTCATACATAGAGTAAATCTTAGATCCAGATCCTCTCCCTTCTACTGGAGAGGTGAGGGGGGATATATCAAAGCATAAGGCAAATACAAATATTTTAATAAAATAACATTTAACTAAATATTTAGAACATATAGGATATATTTTTCATTCAGGCAAAAATATTATCTTTCCACTATCATGTGATTTAAATTTTCTGCTGTATATATATATATATATATATGTATGTATATACAGCACATGATAGTGGAAAGATAATATATATATATATATATATAAATTCTTATTCATCCCTCAGATTAGAAAGCATGAGGAAACTTACTTTTTTAGGGTAATTATAAATTTAAAGAAATTTACAAATATTATTTATACATGAATTTTGAGTCCAGAAAAAATGATTTTTTGTATCTAAATAGAGACACATAACAAAAGGTTGGAATAACTAATACCATTTCAAGATCATTAGTGTTGAAATAGCACAGATGATAAATGCTAGTCTCCTTAGCATCGTATTTGCCACATACATTATTCAGTTGTCCCTTACTTAATTAATGAGAAGGAACCAAATCAACCTATAGATTTAATAATTTTAAAAATAGTAATAACATATTGATCCCCTTGTATTTCTCCAGGAGATAGAATTACTTTATAGTTATCCATTGTAATTGGAAGCTATTTTTACTAGGCATACTCATAATAGATCTTGCTTCAAACCTCTTCAGAAATTTTTTATAATCTTATTGAGCTAGGCAGATGCAAAACATCTGAACTGGCATCAGGTTCTCGAGGGCAAGAATCATAAACTCTGTATATTTTGGTTTGCTAGTAAGATTCAATAAATTAGTAGTGATAGTGATGGAGAACTAACAGGTTACCTCTCTATCCTTGGTATCTTTCTCATTTTGATGTTGTCCTATAAACAAAATAAAAATGAGAAATACTACATATTTTGTGTATTGTATTCTGTCAAAAATATGAGTTCTCTGAGTTTAAAGGGAGTATACAACTTGGCATTTTCAACCTACTGTATTTTTCTCTTAATGAAGGAGGTTTAGATCTTGATATACATGTTATTTCTAGCCGAATTTATGGTGAAAGGAAAGAACCACTTTCATTATATTAGATTTGCTTTTCATTTAGTCAACAGTCTTGTTTTGTGTTGCTCTATGGTTTCATTTTTTAAAAAGCAAACATGCTAATAATAAAATGCTACCTTTAATTCTTCATAAGTAACAACCACTTCTCTAATTTTGAACTTTTAATTCAAGTAACATAAAACACTTTAAAAAGAAATTAAACCCTTTTACTCTTTCATTTTACAGAGAAAAATTTGACAGTTAGTTCCAATTTTTCTATTCATCTCAATTTAATAACACTGTACTTTGGATAAAATATTCTAATACAAATAATGCTATCAGGAATGTCAGAGAGGCCAATTACCAATTTATGCCAGTACCAAAAGGGAAGGAAGGAGGTATTAGAGACACAATTTAAAAATAATTCACATTCCCAATGCAGAAACATTTCAGATTTTAAAGATGAATCATGACTGAACAATGAAAAGGATTCCAAAAATTATCTAGTCACAATTGATTGACTCCAGATTTGTTGAAGAATGCTCAAGCACTCTCAATTTTTGGATCTCTGAAGCTGCTAATTCTCTACTTTTCACAAACCATCTTATTTATTTTGCGTGTACTTAAATATATTCATGTTATTTCCCCAGATATATAGTAAACTCACTGAGGCCAGGAATTGTCTCATTTTTTTTCTTTTGTCTCCCCAATGGCCAGCATAACTCCTAATAATTAGGTGGCACAGAAGATAATAGCACTGCAACTGAAGTCAGAAAACTATGAGTTAAAATCCTCTGCTCAAATATTACCTAGCTTAGGCAAGTCACTTAATCTCTTTTTGCGTCATCTTGCACAACTGTAAATTAAGAATATTATTAGTACTTATTTCCCAGGATTGTTGTGAGGATAAAATGAGTTATCTTAAAGTGCTTAGCATGATTCCTGGAACATAGCTGGCACTTAATGGAAACTTGCTTCCTTCATTCACGGCACAGAATAGTCTATTGATTAATTCTTGTTGATTGATCAAACCATCTCCTTTTACAAATGAGAACCAAAGTGATAAAATATTTTGTTCAAGATCACTGATGGAAAATAGCATTGTGATGACCTAAGTTTTTAGACTCTTTTTATTCTAGCTTCCCCTCCAAATCAAGTTAATTTTTTTTCAATATATTCTCTAGAAAACAGATCTCATTAGTTCTTACTAGAATTAGGAGTGGCTTCATCAAATGGTGTTTCTTTTAAAAAAATTGTAAAGCATTTAGAACAGAGATTTATACAACAACATTGAAGTTAGTACGATCTAACAATGCTACTTTCTTACTGGTTCTGGTTTTATTATTAAGCGATGTTTTCTACTCACCTCCTATTATTCTTCCAGATAGTTTAAGCGTAATAGTTTCTCTGGACACAGTAGAAAACAATGAAACAGATATTGTATCTGTTGAAATGGTAAAAGCAAAAGAAGGCCATAATGATATTTGAAAGTGATTTGATTTTACTTGACTGAAAGCCTTAAAGTTTCCCAAAGATAAAACCTTACATGTTCTGTTTCTTGAATTAAAATTTCATGTACTAAATGTATCCAAATTTTCAATAGTTTTGTGTATTTTTTTAATCTGTAAATTGGAGATGAAATGATTTGCCCAGGGACACACAGTTTTAAAATGTCTGAGGGCAGAATATAAATAGGGTCATTATTTCAAATCTGGAGGTCTAGCCTATTTTTCATTCAGCTTCCTCTAATCAAATGTAGGTCTTTTTGACTACAGATTTGACTTCCTATGTATTGTGCCATGTTTTTTTCTTCTAATGTGTCTGAATTACCTAGCTGAGATAATGTGCTCTCTAATTGATTGGATCAACCATTTGAAATTGATGAAGAAACAAAGACTTTACCTTTACTGCAAATACAAAATATTTAAAGCATTATAGGTAGAAGAGAGGAATAAATGAATAATATTTGAAATGAAAAAAAATATTAAATTTTTTTTTAAAATACATATTTTTAAAAGTTTTTTTTTTCTTTTAAACATTACAGAATTAAATGTTTGATTGTTTACTTGAAAATGGCAAAATGTTAAAAAAACGATTCCTTACTGGCAATTGAATGCTTATAGTTTCTCAGTTGTCATGAATGGTTGCATCTGTCTGAGTGGGAATATGCTTTAAATGTAACATGACAAATGCATGTAACTTAATGTGACAGAAAATAATTCAACATGTCATTGCCCAAATAATAATGAACTTTACTGACATTACCATGATATATCATATTTTAATTTCTTATTTAAAGACATGTGTGTTTGTAGGGGAAGCAAGTAGTCCATGGGGATAAACATTGCATATAATTTCATATCTAGATAAATACATAGATAGATATTTGTGTGTATGTTGATGTATTGATTGGTTTTGCAGGTTTTTTTCTCCTCTTTAAAGTTTTTGTTATAATGGATTCATTTATTCTTTTTTAAGATCTTTGTTATAAAGCTTGTCTCTGTATGAAGAAGGAGGGATATGGATAAGGGAG
This sequence comes from Gracilinanus agilis, assembly GCF_016433145.1. Taxonomy (NCBI): domain Eukaryota; kingdom Metazoa; phylum Chordata; class Mammalia; order Didelphimorphia; family Didelphidae; genus Gracilinanus; species Gracilinanus agilis. Next base: position 366,424,577 of record NC_058132.1, read on the forward strand.
GAAATATAGGTAATAAAATCAAAATATATCAATGAAATAAATTTTAAAAATAATTCAACATATCATTGCCCTCAAAAATTTATAAAGTTAATTTGCTAGTACATCAATATGTAATATTTTAATTTCTTAGAAAAAACATGATTTTTTTTAAACCCTTACCTCCTGTCTTAGAATCAATACTGGATATTGATACTCTTCTTGTCTCCAGAAGCCTCTCCAAGTACATCACACCCTCCTTCTGAGGATCCAACTGGAGACCTCCAGCTTATGAGACTTATGTGCCAAAATGTCATTCCACTTGGTCTTGGCCTTTCCTAGGGGAGGAACTTTCCTGTGATGGGTCCAAGCCTGAAGCTGTCACCTTTAAGCTAAGTAAACTGAAGTTTATTGAATTATTCTATGCTAAAATTTGGGAGGCCTCTAGATTCCACATCTACGCTATAATTACAAAGCATTCAGTTTTGTTTTAAGAATGGTTTATCATTGTGTAGATTAATTTTCCTGGATTTGCTTACTTCACTGTGCATTGATTAGTTCATGTTGATTCTTTTTATGCCTCTATGTATTTATCATGTTGGTTTCTCAGAGCACAATAATACTACTTTACTAGTCCCCAGTTGTTAGACATCTTCTTTGTTTCTGATTAATCATAAAGGAGGGTAGGGGATTTCTCACTTACACAACAAAAGCCACTATAAATAATTTTTATGTATATGGAATCTTTCTTTTTGTCATTGATCTCTCTCTGGAGTATAAGTCCAACAGTAGAATCTCTGGGTCAACAAAAGTCTAATTCAAAATTGCTTTCCAAAATGGTTGTTCTGATTTCCTCTCCAAATTTAACTGACCAGTGTTTTATCATTTTTGGCACTTTGCTAGGTAGGAGATAAAACTTAGGGTTTTGATTTACATTTTCTTCTTAGTCATCTGAAGCCTTCTTATCTATGCTCATTAATGGTTCACTATTGCTTTGCCAAATATTCCTATCCTTTGACTCATTTTCAATTTGGAAATAATATTTTGATCAATTATATGCTTTTTTTCTATATATCTTAAATATCAAACTCTTAGCAGAGATATCTTCTAGGGAGTTTCCCCCCCGACAACTACTTTTTTCATCCTATATACATTTTTCTTTTTCTTTGGGAGAGGTCTTCAATTTAATGTAATCAATATGACCTATTTTATAATCATCTTTTTTTGGAACATAGGACATTAAAAGCTGAAAGGAACTTGAGAAATTTTCTGATTCCTCTAAAATCCTAATTTTATATTTATAAAAACTCAATCTGTAAAGTAAAGTGACTTTCCTCGCATCTTTGGTAGCAACCATCAGAACTAGATTTCCAATTCAGCTTCTCTTATTCCAAATGCAGTGCCCTTTCCAGTATATTCAACTGCAATTGAAAAAAAAATTAAATATGGTGTCATCATCTCATTCTTCAACAAATAAAAAGAAACTATGGAGAGGTGGGTTGTTTGCTTATTTATAACTGTGAATATTTTTTAACAGATGCCTTCTGATTTTTATACCCATCTTTCCAGATAGAGTCTACTTTTCCCCACAGAACCTTAAGAAACAAAAAATCACTTGAGTAAAATCTACCAATGCCAGATTACCCGATTTAACCTTTCTCCTGTTAACTTGGAGAAAACACAGAATTTATAAAGCATTCAGAAAAAAACAAGTCTTTAATCAGGAAAGAGATAGTGTTCAATATTCGGCCCCCACACAAAGTCAAGTGACTAAAAACACACAGAGCTGAAGGCTCTGGCACTCTGGTAATAGTATCTCTGAGAGGATAAGCTAGCTAGATCATCTTCCAAAGCACAATAGAATTTGGGGAACTTATATACCTCCTGGAGAACTGGGTACAGGGAAGTAAGACTGGCTTTAAAATGGCTACAAAGAAATGAGAAGTCCAAGACAGAATTATCAGGGAGAGGCTTATGTTTTACAATGGATTGAAAAGGGTAAGATCCAACCAAAGGCTGGGCTTCTTGGGATAGGACTTTGATACCAAGGGAGAAACTATCAAGACAAAAGGGTACTTAATGTTTGATTAGGTTTGCTAGCCCCATCTCAACAGGTATTATCAATTACTTTAAGGTCTATTGTTCAGTTTAAAACCAGTGAGTCTGAGACCTCCCTCGAGGCGAATTCTCATGGGACAAGGGGAAACTTGGGGTTTTCGGATTTCAAGTTGACATATTGTAGGCAGAAGAGTGGAAAGGGTTAGACAATGATGTCTCTCCAGTGTGAACCTTTGATGTATAATAAGGGGAGAGTTCTGAAGGCTTTCCCACATTCCGATATTTTCCATATTCCTCACGTGCATAAACATTCTATGTTTTCTTATATGTAGAAAGTTTTGAGTGAGGATTGAAATTCTTCTCCAGTTTTTCACAGTTCTGGATTTTTTTCTCTTGAAGAACTTGTCTTATATTTGTCCAAATTCTTTTGGAAATATTGGTTCTCTTCCTTTACTATCTTCTTTATAGAGATTTTCAGCTGCCTCACTTCCCCTCTCTCCCCATGGTCTCCTTTAAAAGTTTCTACAAACTCAGATCCTAAGAGAACATCTTACTGGAATCTTCCTGATGCCACTGCAGAAGATCCTGTCTCTTCAGAGATTTCATGACTTCCCAACATTTTCTTGCTACTCAAGAAGACCATACTGTCATGATTATCTAGCTTTCTATCTCTGTATCTGGTTATCACAGTATGGAACAAAAAGGTTTCAATTGAATAGTTATAGAAGACTTCAGATTTTACCCCTGGGCCTTTCCCAGTTTTGCTATTTTTTCCCAAGGCAATTTGGGTCTTCAGATGAGGATTAAGACCTAAATCTAAACATCATCATCCTCTTTATCTTTATGGACATAAGGCCCAAAGAATCCAAGTAAGTTCCTTTTTTTCTTTTCATGGCCATCTCTTCATTCAATATTTATTGAAGATATGCCCTATAGGATAGATGTGACTTACTTCCCTGTACACATGGTCTGTTTTTAAGAGTTCTCTATTCTGGAAGAACAACCTTTAGAAAAGTATTGTACCCTAACTTTTTCTATTCTTCCTTCTAACCTTGTAACTAGATGGTAATTCAGCGAACTTGGATTAAGTAAGAATGTAAAATGATCTTTTCAGGAAAGATTACTTAATTTCATATTATTTATAAAAATATTTATATAATGCTCAATTTCTTTTTGCATACTCCTGACATTCATGAGGTTTCTCTCCAATGTGGACATTTGAGATATAATAAGAATAGAGTTCTGAAAGCTTTCCCACATTCCTTCATTTCCCACATTCAAAGAGATCAAAGAAAATGGTCTTTTCATAAATTTCTTGCTTCACTCTCATTTCTTTTCCTCTACCACTCACATTTCTTTCTTTAAATCTTACAGGAATTCTTGATTGACTTTGTGTCCATTTTCCATTTTTTGTTTGAGGCATTACTTGTAGCTTTCTTCACATTTGTTCTTCTCAGGTTGTATCTTGGTCTTCCTTACCCAAGAAGGGGTTTTGCTGGTTAAGTTTGTTGTTGTCATTCTTGTTTTTGTTTATTCATTTTTCCAGTTTATTTTTGAGTTTGTACTTTATATTAAAATTGGTTTCTCTTTGTTGTGGCATACAGCCAATGTTGTGGGGTGTAATGGTGAACCCCTGGGTTCAGGAAGGATACCTTTTGCAAGAATGCAGGACTCTGAAACTTAGCTTAAAAATAAAAGGAGAAATTTATTAATTTGGAAAGTAATGTTGAGAATGGTCAGGACGATAGCAAGGTGGTAAGCAAGATGAGGAGATGTTCCTTGGGAGGACAGCATGGATGGAAAAGCTATGCTCCTGATGACATAAATTCTGGGGATTTTATACTCTTTACAACAGTGAATACTTGACTGTGCCATGGTGAAAATGTGACTAGTATGTTAAACACTCAGGCATTTGGTGGGGGAGTTTGGTCATCTGACCAGGTCTGCCTGAAGACATAGGGAGTGACCCTCATAGTTTCTGGGACAGATGGATGTCTGAGATACAACTTGATGATATTATGGAGGTGTATCTCTCTGTCCATGTAAAGGACATCCAAGGAGGATAATCCTCTCAGGGTCTTATAGGAGTTATCAGATGTTTTGGGTTGGGAGTCACAAGAATGTAAGGGGATAAAGGCATTTCCCTGCTTATAGTTTGGCTGAAACACTTCTATAGTTTTGGGGGTTCAATGCTCATGCCATCTTCACCTATAGGACATATCTTCAATCAACAGTTTGTTTTTTCCTCAAAGTAAAAGCCTTCCTTCTATGTCTACAAGTGTTATCTTCTTTCTAGAATCTGCATTTTCTGAGCAATAATAAATAAAATTGAGTGAAGAGTTTGTTTATCTGTAGTGTCAGCAGCTTCCTTTATTTTTTTTAACTTATTTTCCCCTTTTCAGTGACAATATTTGACTCTGAGGAGACTTTATACTCCATTCTTGCCCATCTAACTAAATTGGCTCTCTCTTAGTAGATGATCACAAAAATCCTTTTACTAGTTAAATTATCTCTTTAGTTAGCACCCTCCCTGAAGTTAAGGGAAGCATTGTATTCACAGTGTTTTATTTAATACAGTATTTCAGATTTGAGATAATGAAACAAACATTTCCTAACATCCTAAAGTTTTCAGTCTTTTCCTTTGTTCTAGTTTTTCCATCAATGTGCACCTGTGTTACGGATGGAAATATGATTCATTGTTCCATTTCTTTTTTTAACATTCATTAATATTCATTTTTTAGAAAAGTTAACATGGTTACATGATTCATGCTCCTACTTTCCCCTTCACACCTCGCCCTCCCCCCACCCATGGCCAATGCACATTTCCACTGGTTTTAACATGTGTCATTAATCAAGACCTATTTCAAATTGTTGATTGTTGCATTGGTGTGGTACTTTCAAATCAAAATCCCCAATCATGTCTGCTTCAACCCATGTATTCAAGCAGCTGCTTTTCTTCTGTGTTTTCACTCCTGTACGTTTTCTTCTGAATGTGGGTAGGGTTCTTTTCCATAAATCCCTCAGAATTGTCCTAGGTCATTGCATCTCTGCTAGTACAGAAGGCCATTACATACTATTTTACCACAGTGTATTGTTCTCTGTGTACAATGTTCCTCTGGCTCTGCCCCTTTCTCTATGCATCAATTCCTGGATGTCTTTCCAGTTCACATGGAATTCCTCCAGTTTATTATTCCTTTGAGCACAATACTATTCCATCACCAGCATATACCACAATTTGTTCAGCCATTCCCCAGTTGAATGACATGCCCACATTTTCCAGTTTTTTGCCACAACAAAAAGCAAAGCTATAAATATTTTTGTACAAATCTATTTATCTATGATCTCTTTGGGGTACAAACCCAACAGTGGTATGGCTGGATCAAAGGGCAGGCATTCTTTTATAGCCCTTTGAGCATAGTTCCAAATTGCCAGCAAGAATGGTTGGATCAGTTCACACCTCCACCAGCAGTGTATTAATGTCCCAATTTTGCCAAATCCCCTCCAGCATTCATTGCTCTCCCCTTCTTTCATTTTAGCCAATCTGCTAGGTGTGAGGTGATACCTCAGAGTTGTTTTGATTTGCATTTCTCTAATTATTAGAGATTTAGAACAGTTTCTCATGTGCTTATTAATAATTTTGATTTCTTTATCTGAAAATTGCCTATTCATGACTCTTGCCATTTATCAATTGGGGAATGGCTTGATTTTTTATACAATTGATTTAACTCCCACTATATTTGAGTAATTAGAACCCTGTCAGAGTTCTTTGTTATAAAGATTTTTATCCCAATTTGTAGTTTCCCTTCTGATTTTGGCTGCACTGTTTTTGTTTATACAAAAGCTATTTAGTTTAATATAATCAAACCATTTATTTTGTAATTTTCAACTCTTGCTTGGTTTTAAAATCTTTCCTTTCCCAGAGATCTGACAAGTATACTATTCTGTGTTCACTTAACTTATTTATACTTTCCCTCTTTATATTAAAGTCATTCACCCATTCTGAATTTATCTTGGTTTAGGGTGTGAGATGTTAATCTAAACCTAATCTCTCCCATATTGTTTTCCAAATTTCCCAGCAGTTTTTGTCAAATAGTGGATTCATGTCCCAAAAGTTGGGCTCTTTGGGTTTATCATACACTGTCTTATTGACTTCACTTAGCCCAAGCCTATTCCACTGATCGTCCCTTCTGTCTCTTAGCCAGTACCATATTGTTTTGATGACTGCTGCTTTATAGTATAGTTTAATGTCTAATACTGCTAGGCCCCCTTCCTTCACATTTTTTTGTTATTTCCCTTGATATTCTTGATCTTTTGTTATTCCAGATGAACTTTGTTATAGTTTTTCCTAATTCATTAAACGAGTTTTTTGGTAGTTTGATAGATATGGTGCTAAATAGGTAAATTAATTTGGGTAGAATGGACATTTTTATTATGTTAGCTCATTGTACTCATGAGCAATCAATGGTTTTCCAATTGTTTAGATCCAGTTTTATTTGTTTGGAAAGTGTTTTGTAGTTGTTTTCATATAATTTCTTTGTTTTGGTAGATAGATTTCTAAGTATTTTATATTGTCTAGGGTGATTTTAAATGTTGTTTCTCTTTCTACCTCTTCTGCTATTATGTGTTGGAAATATATAGAAATGCTGATGATTTATGTGCATTTTATTTTTGTATCCTGCAACTTTGCTAAAGTTGTTGATTATGTCTATAAGCTTCTTATTCGATTCTCTAGGATTTTTTAAGTAGACCATCATATCATCTGCAAAGACTAATAGCTTAGTCCCCTTTTTGCCTATTTTGATACCTTCAAGTTCTTTTTCTTCTCTAATTGCTACTGCTACTGTTTCTAGTACTATGTTGAATAATAGAGGTAATAATGGGCATCCTTGTTTCACTCCTGATCTTATTGGGAAGGTTTCTAATCTATTGCATATGATGCATGTTGATGATTTTAGGTATATACTATTTATTATTTTTAGGAAAGGTCCTTCTATTCCTATACTTTCCAGGGCTTTCAGTAGGAATGGGTGCTTTATTTTGTCAAAGGCTTTTCCAGCATCTATTGAGACTATCTGATTTTTGTTTGTTAGATTGTTGATATGGTCAATTATGTGAATGATTTTCCTGATGTTGAACCATCCTTGCATTCCTGGTATATATCCCACCTGATCATGGTGGATGATCCTCTTGATTACTTGCTGGAGTCTTTTTGCAAGTATTCTATTTAAGATTTTTGCATCCATGTTCATTAGGAAGATTGGTCTCTAGTTTTCATTTACTGTTTTTGATCTACCAGGCTTTGGAATCAATACTGTATTTGTGTCATAAAAGGAAATTGGTAGGACTCCTTCTTTGCTCATTAAAACAGATAATTTCTATAGTATTGGGATTAGTTGCTCTTTGAATGTCTGATAGAATTCACTTGTGAATCCATCAGGGCCTGGCGATTTTTTCTTAGGGAGTTCTTTGATGGCTTGCTCAATTTCTTTTTCTGAAATGGGATTATTTAGGTATTCTAATTCTTCTGCTGTTAAGCTAGGCAATTTAAATTTTTGTAAATATTCATCCATATCAACTAGATTACTATATTTATTGCCATATAGTTGGGAAAAATAATTTTTAATGATTGCCTTAATTTCCCCTTCATTACTGGTGAAGTCTCCCTTTTCATCTTTGATACTGTCAATTTGGTCTCTTCTTCTTTCCTTTTTTATTAGATTGACCAGTACTTTGTCTATTTCATCTGTTTTTTTTCAAAATACCAGCTTCTAGTCTCATTTACTAATTCAATAATTCTTTTACATTCAATTTTATTAATTTCTTCCTTGATTTTTAGTATTTCTAATATAGTTTTCATCTGGGGATTTTTAATTTGTTCTCTTTATAGTTTTTTAAGCTGCATGCCCAATTCATTAATTTCTGCTCTCCCTAATTTGTTAATATATGCACTCAAGGATATAAATTTCCCCCTGAGTACTGCCTTGGCTGCATCCTGACAGAGTTTGGCAGGATGTCTCATCATTGTCATTCTCTTCAATGAAATTGTTGATTGTTTCTATGATTTCTTCTTTGACTAGCTGGTTTTGGAGAATCATATTGTTTAATTTCAAATTAGTTTTTGATTTGCCTGTCCAGGTGTCCTTACTAATTATTATTTTATTGCATTATGATCTGAGAAGATTACATTTATTATTTCTGCTCTTTTACATTTTTGCATGTTTCTATGTCCTTTTACATGGTCAATCTTTGTGAATGTACCATTTGCAGCTGAAAAGAAGGTGTATTCCTTTTTTTCCCTATTCATTTTTCTCCACATGTCTATTAAATCTAATTTTTCTAGGAGTTCATTCACCTCTATTATCTCTTTCTAATTAATTTTTGGTTTTATTTATCTAGATCTGGAAGAGGAATATTTAGATCTCTCACTAGTATGGTTTTACTATCTATTTCCTTCTTGAGCTCTGCCAGTTTTTCCCTTAAGAATTTGGACGCTATGCCATTTGGTGCATATATATTGAGCACTGTTATTTCCTCATTATAAATAATGCCTTTTATCAGGATGTAATTACCTTCCCTGTCTTTTTTTTTCATATCTATTTTTACTTTGGCTTTTTCAGAAATCATGATTGTCCCTCCTGCCTTCTTCTTCTCATTTGACTCCGAAAAGATTTTGCTCTAGCCCTTTACCTTAAACCTGTGTATGTCCACCCACCTCATATGTGTTTCTTGTAGATAACATATGGTAGCCTTTTGATTTCTAATCCACTCTGCTATTTGCTTCTGTTTTATGGGCAAGTTCATCCCATTCACATTCAGAGTTATAATTATCAGTTGTGTATTCCCCACCATTTTGGTATCCATTCCTTTTTGGAACCCTTCTTATTATCCCATTTCCTTTTAAACCAGTGGTTTGCTTTAAGCCAGTAACCCTTGTCCCCTCCCTTGATTAACTTACCTTTATACACCCTTCCTTATTATTCCCCTATTTTTATTTTTAAGGTCTAATGAATTCCCTTCCCCTTCTTCTCCACTTACTTTTTTGACCTCCCCATTCCCCTGCTCCCCTTGGATTATCCCTTCTGACTTTCTCAGTAGAGTTAGATGGAGTTTTATATCCCAATGTATAATATGGCTACTATTCCCTCTCAGGGTTAATTCCACTGAGAGTAAGGTTTAAATATTACCTCTTAATTCTCTCTTCCTCTCCTTCTTATAATAGTATTCATTCTTTCCCCTTTCCATGGCCTCTTTGTGTGTAATAGAATATCCTATTTTTCTTCTTCATTCCAGTTTCTCTTGGTGTCCTCTGCTATTCACCCCCCTCTTTCCCACCCCCCATATCATCTTAGACCATTTAGTATTCTAACCTCTCCCTATGAATAATTCTTCTGATTACTATAATAGTGAATAGAGACAGACAATTACACCTAATATTTCTCCACATAGTAATACAAATAATTAAATCTTATTGAAGCCCTTAAAGAGGTAAATTTAAAAAATAAGAGTTTTCTTTCTTTCCTCTCTGTTTCTTATTTACTTTTCATGTTTCTCTTAATTTTTGTGGTTGGATATTAAACTTTCCATTTAATCCTGGTCTTTTTTGTGCAAATACTTGGAAATCTTCTATCCTGTTGAATGCCCATACTTTCCCCTGGAAGTATATAGTTAGTTTTGATGGGTAGGTGATCTGTGGTTGAAGACCTAGTTCTCTTGCCTTTCTGAATATCATAATGCAAGCCTTGTGGTCTTTTATTGTGGAGGCTGCCAGATCCTGAGTGATTCTGATTGGTGATCCTTGATATTTGAATTGTCTCTTTCTGGCTTCTTGTAAGATTTTTTTACTTGGAAACTCTTGAATTTGGCTATTATATTCCTGGGATTGTCTTTTCAGGGTCTAGTGTAGAGAGTGATCTATGGATCTTTTCAATGTCTATAATGCCCTCTTGTAGAACTTGGGTGCAATTTTGCTGAATAATTTCTTTTAGTATGGAGTCCAAATTTCTATTAATTTCTGCTTTTTCATGAAGACCAGTGATTCTCAAATTGTCTCTTCCAGCCCTGTTTTCTTGATCTGTCAATTTCTCATTGAGATATTTCATGTTTCCTTCTATTTTATCAGTCTTCTGACTTTGTTTTATTTGTTTTTGCTGTTTTGAGAGATCATTAGCTTCTAATTGCTCAATTCTAGCCTTTAGGGTCTGTTTTTTATTATAATCTTTTGGTTTTTGGCTGTAAACTCTTGGTTTTCCTTTTCAATCTGTTCATTTCTGGTCTTCAATTGACTTGCCTCACTTTCCAATTGTGAAATCCTGCCTTTTAAACTGTTATTTTCTTGTCAGATCTCTTCCATCTTTCTCATTATCTCAGATTTGAACTCTTCAATAGCTTGTGACCTGTTTTCATTATTTTGGGAAGGTTTGGATGTGCTTACTTGTTTGTTCTCCTCTGCTGTTTGCTCTGTTGTCTGGATTTTCTCTGTGTAAAAGTTGTCAAGTGTTACAGATTTCTTCTTGAAGATCTTTCTCTTCTGGGGTTCTTGTCTCTGGCTTGCCATTATTAGCCCTGAGCCCTCTCAGGTTTATCCTCACACCCAGGGTCTGTTTGGGCTCTCTAGGCTCCTGAAGTCTCAGGTCTAGTTGTTCTCATGATCAAGCTTCCTGTTGGTCCTCTTGCTTGTTCCTCTGTCCAAGGCTCCTTTAACAGTCTCAGGGTGCTGTTTCCACAGTCGTGCACCCCTCTGCACTAGGTCCCCACTCAAGGTCCATTCCTGCACTCAGGATCCTCTCCTGTGCTCAGGATCTGTGGACGCAAGAGCCTGCACTTGAGCCTGGGTTCAGGGTCTGTTTTTAAAGTCAGTGTTCTTTAGTCTCTTCAGGTCTTAAGTATTGCTGCTCTCAGGAACAGTCCCTGGTAACCCCAGGTAGCTGCCAAGAACTTAATGTGTGCCTAAGCTTGCTCTAGTTCTTGTGAGCTGCCTTTGGCACTATAGGTGGTGTTGGGTGGGGGTGGGGGTTGCTCAGCTTGTATTTTAGTGAGAGTTGTTTCACCCCCTTATAGCATGGAAATGCCCCGATTCCATGTACCTTCAGTGCTGTGCCCTGTTGTGGAGTCCCTTAATTCCTCTGGATTTGTTTTTATGTCTTTTTGAGGAGTCCTATATGTTTCAGTTTGGAGAGCTTAAGCAGCTGCTTTTTACTCTGCTGCCATCTTAACCTGGAACTCCTATTCCATTTCTTTTTACATCATTTCTGAGAACTATTTAGAGAGACAAGTTATATGACTATTAATATTCATGGGAAGAAATGTAGGCAAAGAACAAATCAACTCACCCTCATAGATCTTGCCCTATGACAAATCGACTTACTTTTTATTTTGAAAGGAAACAGACTGCATCACTTTCTGATTACTATTTCCAAACCATATTTCCTTTACACCAGTGATTCACAAAGTGGGCCCTTCTGACCCCTGGTGGGTGCTGCAGTGATCTAGGGGAGGGGTGATGGCCACACTTTTTTTGTATTACATTCTATTCTGAGTTCAATAAATAGTTTCATAACTTCTAGATTGCACTAAGTAACATTTTTTCTGGAAAGGGGGCAGCAGGCCAAAAAAGTTTGGAAACCACTGCTTTTTTACAAACCTTCCCCTTGGTACTTTCTAGCTGCTTCTGTGTTCCTTCCCTGTTAGAATATAAACTTCTTGACGAGAAGGACCATCTTGCTTGTTTGTTTTTGATTTCCCATATCTTAGCAAGATATCTAGTAAATAGTGCTTAATAAACACATCTTCTATCTATACAGTGTAGGATCCATATTTCTGAGAGGGGTTCAAGCTGCATCACAGAATTCCATAGTGCCCCCCAGACCTCTAAGACAGGGGACGGTTAAAGGCATTTGGAGTCCTGGTATAAAAGCCAGGTCACCCCTTTTGCAGGGGTCCTGACTCTTTGCTCTTGGCTCTCAGCAGAGGGACACTCTGTGTAGCTCTGGGCTGGGACATTTAGTCACTGACAGCTAGGGATGCTTTACCTTGATAGCAGCTTTAAGACAGACCTTCAAGCAAAAATCTCAGTCTACCTTCAGTTTAGCACAGTGATTCCCAAAGTGGGCACTACTGCCTCCTGGTGGATGCTGCAGTGATCCAGAGGAGTGGTGATGGCCACAGGTGCATTTATCTTTCCTATTAATTGCTATTAAATTAAAAAAAATTAATTTTTAGGGGGCTAAGTAATATTTTTTTCTGGAAAGGGGGTGGTAGTCCAAAAAATTTTGGGAACCACTGGTTTAGCAGTTTAGGGTTTAGAAGGAAGATTATGTAGGGTCTTAGATTAAAGTTAGCCATTCACGTTACATCCCCCCTCTTGGGGGAATGTGTTGTTAGCCTACAGTTAACAGTTTAGCCAAATTATCTTCCCTCCTCTTTCCTTAAACTGATTCCTTTCTCCTATTCCCTGGAATCATTAAATGCACTTAGTTTGTGAAAAGATAGTTTGTGTACAGTTGTCTGGGGATTATACTTACTATCTTTCTTTCATCAAGCCAAGTATTTCATTTAGACAGGGGTTGTAACTGCCTTTGCCCTGGGGGCGGGGGAGGCTGTGATCAGATTTGCTGAAGACTTAACCTTATATATTTTCATCCTGTGAGAGAGTAATTCAAACAAAGAAAGTTATCATCACAAGGGGTCTAGTCTCTGTCCACTTACCATCTTGGCCCAGAAGTTACCAAGCTAGAATATTCTCCATAACCAGACAGTTAACTGACATCTAACTGTTTACAGGGTGGGGGGAGGTGGAGTAATCCATAGCCTCCTGCCCCTCCCATCCAGTCAAGTCTGCCTGCTTCTCCAAAGACCAGGGATTGGGAAGACTCCATTGTCATCTGACCCCTAACCTCACAGCTTTCCAATCCTACAACAGTTAATTAAATTTAACTATAACCATGTCTAAAGTCATTGTGATATGTTAGTTTAATATCAAAGTTTTAATTCTTTGCTTGTAGAATTACCAGAAAGCATCCATCATCTTCTAATTGTAAGTCTACTAAATGGAAATGGAAATGTTTGCTTAAAATATGCTTCTCATTTCTCAAAAAAGTATGGAATTGCTTTATGTTTAAGACCTTAAAATTGTTTAAGTCAGAAAATAATAAATTTGATAAAATTCTTTATTTTGGATTTTTCAAGAGTTGAATGACTACATTGGCTTGAAATTGTCCTCAATGTCACAAGTTATCTATATAAATGACACCATTGTTTCCATATTGATAAATGCATTTTGTGAAGGACAATAGAGGGAAAATAGGGAAAATCCATAAAATATGATAGTGTTGGGTGCTATAAGGATTTTATTATAACTTATTTGAGAAGGGTCTACATAAAACATGGTATCATTCTAAATGTACAGAAATAAATATTTATAGCACAAAACATATACAAACCTGCCTAAAAGATAACCTATAAATACATTTATTTTTATGCATGCCACAAACATACCTATAATGTGTGCAACAAATTTTATCCTTTTCCTTTTTTAATGCTGAGTAATCTTTATCCCTTTCCCCTCAGAAGAAAGGTTTCATTTCACTTTAATTTTTGTTTTTATTTAATTTGTTTTTTTTCTCCTTCATGACAACAAAATCATATTTCAAGTCAAGAAATAATGTTCAGTAAGGATATCCTTGACTCACAACCACGAGAGGAAGTTACAAATTGTTCATGTGTAATTCTGAGCATACTCAGTATTCTTCTTCGTCCTTTTTTTTTTTTAACTTGGTGATATTCAAAATAGGCTACACTTTCCTAACTGTGTAATTGCTTAATGGTTTGAAAAACATAGGAGAGATTGTACATTGCATCTGAGTAAAGTCTTATTGATTTCTGTAGACATAAAGAGCTTCAGAATCACAAGAAGCACCACTCATATCTCATATGCATGTTTATATTGATGATGTAAAAACATGATGCCCAAATGTGGAGCTCATAAGCTGCAGATGGTATTCTTTAATGAGTTTGAGCCTATTTCTTCGGCTCTTGGGTCCTAGGAAAACACATGTAAATCTTATATAAGTGAATAAAACTAAAAACAAACATTCATTTAAATATAAACAGCATTTAACTTTGTTCAATCAGTTCTCAAAGTGAAGTGTTTTGTTAGATAAGTATTTTTTTGTTTTATATCTCTGAGAGGATGGGTTAGTGACAAGTTGAATAGTATCATTTGAGTGCTGGTAATGAATGTGCTCTTGAAATGTATAAGTGCCTCTAAATTTAATGTGAACTAGATATCTATAACTTGACTGATAAAAGCTAGAAAAGAAGATGGGAAAATCATTAGACTGGGGTGGGCAACTTCTGGAAATTGGAGTCAGAACTAGCAATTGCATCTGCAATAGAATATAATTGCTAGTACTATCCTACTGCTTGAAAATTCAGTACTATGGTAAAAACTGTGGCTTTGGAATCATAAGAGATGGCCTCTGGGACAACTATCCAGATCAGTGGAACTAGTGATGGGAAGTCCTAAGTTAAAATCTGACCTCATATATTTCCTATCTGTGTGACCCTGGGCAGGTCACTTCATTTCAATTGCAGTGCTCTTACCAGCCTTCTGCCTTGGGACCAATACATTGTATTGATTCTAAGGTAAGGCTTTCAAAAAATTAATATGAGAGATAGAGACAGAGAGAGAGAGATTACCTTTGAGTTAGCAACCCTGTTGATATGATGAGAGAATTGGGCAAATCCTTTAACCTTGCAAGGCCTCAGTTTTCTAATTTCCAATTCAAGAGCATTTGGAAAGTGAATGCTTTTTGCACAGCACTGTGATAGGATCTGAGATAAAAAGACAAAAAAGAAAAAAAAATCCTTGTCCTCAGGAAACTTATTAAAATAATTGGAATAAGGAAGTTTAACTATGAATTTGGTGCCATAGTAGGTAGCAGAATGGGTATAAGGGTTTTATTTTTAACCTACTGATATTGGATTTCATTGACAGAAGAAATATTTTATATCTCTCTTTTGGTACCTGTTGTCTAGTTAAGAGAGGCTGTACTCTAGCATATAAGGGAAAAAAAAACAATGAACATGAAGTTAATTTTTTACCTTACCTAAAACAAAGATACCTAAAATCTTTGTAAGGTTCCTTTGTTTCAATTTTCTCATCAGTAAATAGGATAATAATGTAATCTATTTGGATTATTATGAGGATCAAAGGAGACAATATTCATAAATCACCATGTAAATAATAAAATGCACATAAATGCTAGCTATAATTTTTAAGTGATCTCTAAATTCTCTTCTGGATCAAGGACCAAGGTTATTTGGAAATACACATTTTTTTTCTGTTTTCCTCTTCTAACTTTCTTGCAATACTTTTCTCTTTCTTCATCTCTACTTTGTATCTTTTTTTTGAAGGAAAACCTCTACAAAGCTACACAGTGATCTAGATTATTTAGACACACTAAAGGCAATTGTAATTCTATATTTTTAGAGTCCTGCCTTATAGCATTATTTTTTGAGAGGAGGACAGAACTAAGATGTGAGGAATAAGAATGAAAGAATAAAGAAAATAGTTAGGTGCCTGTTGCCTCACCCTTATATCAGCATCACAGTATTGTACCCATAATTTCCAAAAATTAAAGAGAAAATGTTTACAAGTATGCCAACATCTTAGTGTCAAGATTAATTAGACAAAAGAATTTAGAACTAACAAGAATATCAGCCATTAGAAAAGGGAATAATATTCAAGTTATTATCAGTAAAATTTCCAGTTGAGACAGAAGTGAATTATTTTTAAAAAAAATTTATTTAATGTCATTATCATACAAAACACACTTCCATATTGTCATTGTATTAAGAACAAACTCATACATAACAAAAACTCCAAAATAAAACCATAAATACACTAATGTGAAAGATGACTCCAATAGTTCTTTCTCTGGAGGTGGATAGCACTCCTTATCATAAGTCTTTCAGGATTGTCCCACATCACTGCATTGCTGAGAGTAGCCACGTTTTCACAGATAATCTTCATATAATATTGTTGTTTGTTATGAGAATCTCATGGTTCTGCTTATTTTGCTTTGTTTCAGTTCCTATAGATATTTCTAGCTTTTTCTGAAATCTTCTTGCTTCTCATTTCTTATAGCACATTTGTCAAATTATTTATAATAAAAACAATTAACTAGGATACAAAGGTAGATCCTCTAGTTTCTAATTGGAGGAAAACTTAAGAGATTTCCAAGTTGGAAGGGGAAAGGAGTAAGTTTCAGCTCAGGTAAGAGAAGAATCAATTTCGGGTTTTCCTAATCATAAAATGTAAGGGTAATGATTAATTACAAAAACTTATCCAGTCTTTTTTCCTATATGTGAATAACAAAAACAAAACCAAAGAAAAGATGGAATCTGTGCTTTCAAGTTAAAATTTGATCATCCCTTCTGATTCTTACACTAAACTAGCTGTATGCATGATCTTTATTTTCTCAATATCTAGGGACCAGTGCCCAACCTGATAGCCAATAAAAGGTCATCTGGAATGTAGCTGCATGAGAATGCAAATTGTACCACAGGACCTCCTGGTCTCAAACAAGGTGCTTTGCCTCCCTACAACTACCTTCTTCTAGTTTTCAAGAGGAATAAAAGCCTCTGACAAGAAATGTAATTACTGAATTACCCTATGTCCCACAGTATGGACAAAGACATTATTATATTATCAAACACTTAACAAAAGAATAGGTCCTAGTTTTACCACTCCTTCCTGGGTGTCTTGAAATGGGTACATGTTGCAGCCCACACAACATAAAAAGACCTGAGTTCTTAACCTGTGAGGGAAGCATGCAGACACGAAATATGGAAAAGAGAGAGAGAAAAGAAAGAAAAGGCAAGAAAGACACACAGGAAGATTATGGAAGGAGCCTTGAAGCTTCTTCAAATTTTTGGCTTCCCTGCTTCAGCTTTTATTTACAATTAAACCCATTATCTCACTGACAAAGCTGATAAGCATCACAGTTATTCATTCAAAGTTACAAGTGCAGAAGTGAATTATTAAAGTACTAGATACATGGGTTCTCTTATTTTTCTATTTTAGCTGAATCTTGGTGACTGTATGTGGAGTTTTCTTTGGAAAGATACTGGAGTAATTCGGCATCAAATGAGTTGCCTAGGATTATACAGCTGGTAAGTATCTGAGGCAACATTTGAATCCAGGTCTTTGAGAATTCAGGCCCAGCACTCTTTCCACTCTGTTATGGATATACATATACATATACATATATATATATATAACATATGTTATATGTTATATACATATAGCCTGTATATGCTTCTCTATCACCTTTCTTTTTGAGTTTTCAGGAAAGGACAAGAAGACATAGAAGTATGAGGAAGCTCAGGTGTCAGTCTACATATGGTCCAATAGTCAACAAATCAATCTCTATGAACTTCCCTATAACATATGAGGTCAACTTTATTCTCATCATTTTTTTCTTCTCTGTACTGAGAGTACAATCTCTGATGACAAAAGAGCAGGAGCTAAAGGTGAATTATAAAATATTTCATCTACTAACGAAATCCAATGCTGTCAGGTAAAATTGAAGCTTCTTTCCTCAGCTTCCTCAGTCACTTGGTTATGCTAGTTTGTAGTCTGGGCCCACCAGCTGTGCAGAATTACACTGCATAATGGAAGTCTTTAAGTACCCACTACAGCAAATTCTGAACAAGGGGAAAATCACAGAGTGTGATGTGGAGGGGAATATTCCAAAAGGACAATACTATATAGGACCTCAACTTACATTCCCAGCTGGAGACTCAGAGTAACAATTCCTACTTTTAAATCAAACAAATACACAAACTTAATTTCTATCAAGTGACATGATCTATTCATCTGAAATACATTGAGAGGTTAGACAAGAAAAAATTAAATGAAATCTGAAGTGCCTCATCTTTTCTCATCCTTAAAAGCAGTACTTACTCCTTCTATGAAGAAATTAAACTTGGTGAAGAAGCTATTCAGGATTTCCACTTTTAAAAAACATTTATAGAGTTACAAATAATTGAAGAGACCTTCTCTTGCTAAATGCTCTGAGACTGAAATAAAATCAGAGTTAAGAATATAAATCATTTCAGAAGTCCACTTCAAGGAACTCCTCTCATCCTTTGTAAAGAAAACAATGGTCTTTACACCAAAAGTTATTGTCAGATTGGTTTAGTTTGGCTGCATTCCAACTGATGAAGCAGAAACTGCCGGAGTTCACATTACCTTCTTTGAAAAGGTCTTGAAAAGGAAGAAAGTTCTTCACTTTAGGCTTTTGTGATATTAAAGAATTTTCTGGTGAATAAGCACTGAAATCAAAATGTTATTCCATGCTGGGAGCAAGCAATAAGAGAAATGAAGGATGCTACCATGGCTCCATAATTGTTTTTATTTTTTCTAAGTAAATACCCATTCAAAACAGGGGTAAAAAAAGACTGGAAAGGGTAGTATTGAATTGGAGGGAAATAAAAGTATACCATTAACAAACCTTGGCTTTGGTTCTTTTGCCAGGTTGTGTTTTCAGGTGACCATTTCCATTACAGAGGGATGGCTGAGCACTGTTTTCTGCTGAATGGTCACAGTTAACAACTTGAGTCCTTCTGTTGAGGATAGTTGATTCTGTGTACTTGCTGACACTTTGAAATAGGTTTTTACAAGATTTGGCTAAAATTCTAGGTTAAAAGTTTAATATTTAACTAAATATTTCATACTTTTCTTTAAGAGTAGAATTCTTCCTCGCTCCGGCCCTTTCTTTGTATTTTCGGTTCTTAACACAATACCTGATACAAAGTAGGTATTTTATCATTGCTAGTTGACTGACTACACCAAAAATGTTTTGGCTAGGAATTAGCATATATTTCCCTTATATTGTTACTGTTTTTGTTGAATGTTCGAAGGTCATTGATTTTACCGTCATCCGAAATGGTCCTGAAGTTATTCTTTTCTTCCCTGTCTTCCAGAAAGTAGAGAGTGGTAGTCTATAGTAGTGGATGAATGTTTTAAAGATATTGGGTAGATTAATCAATATTTGTACTAGCAAAGTAAACAAGGATTCACATGAAAAACAGTATCAGAATTATCTAATCATAAATTTAAAGACAGAAAAAATGAGAAAATATTTAGTCCAATAATCTACAAAAGAAGAAACTGAATCTTAAACTAGTTAAATAACTTTTCAAGATTATACAGTTTCAGAGGTAGGATTTGAACCAAATTCTGGGACTCCAGAGCCAATGCTCTTGCATGTGTACCATCAGCCCATGATGTATTACAACAAATATTGGATTTGAAGTTAGAAGATCATGAGTTTGAATCCTAATTGAAGTTGCAAGAGCTCTGAACTCAAAGAACCTGATATCAAGTCCTAGCCCTGCCACTGTTTTTTATGTAACCTGGAAAAAGTCACTTTTTGTGAAAAGTGTGAAAAATGTGAAAAGGCCTCATTTTCACATTAAAATTGAAAAAATTTACTAGATACATTTAAGATTCCCTTCCATATGTAAAGTTATGATGCAACAGTTTTAAATATTTACAAAATGATAAATCCTTAGGGAAAAATTGCCTTCTATCCTAATTTAATATGCTATCTGTTGTCTTACATACATTATAATAAGTTATATATGTCACAAGTGTGATAGAGGGTAATTGGCCAACCAGGATAATAGGACTATCTTCCCTCTTTATTTTTTAAATTGGGTTTAAGGTTAAAAAAATGTACACCTGTTTTTCCTACTGGCTCTGCCTGTCTAGCTGTAATGATTTATTTCCTCATTTAAGCATAATGCTTTCAGATTGTCAGTAGAGTTAATAAAGAAAAAAAAAAGCAAAGTAAATAGAGCTTTCCAAACTTATTAATTGCCCTAAGACTTTTGGGACACTTAGAACAAGATGACAGATGTGTTTTCAGAAGGGCTGCTAGATATTAAATACTACTGCTATTTCCAGAGTTTGTTCTATCTATTGAATGGCACTTAATTGAGTCCAAGATTACTTGGTGGACAGTTATCTGTCGGAGGACCAAAAGAAAATGAGCCCATACCTCTCTTCAAAAATCTCCTAAGTTCTTTCCTTAACCTTAGGATAATTTGTTGCACAAACAGAGCTAAGATGTGAAGAGACTATTATCAGATTATAATCTTAATCTCTTTCTACTCATTACAGAATATTCAGTTACATGATAGCTAGAAAAGATGCTCATATTTATTTTGAAGTTTCTCAGCAAGCTGGATGGATGGGAAGAGAAAGAAAGAGTGGAGAAGGAGAAAGGGAGATACACACACACATACACACACACACACACACACATATATATATATATATATATAATGAGAGAGAGAGAGAGAGAGAGAGAGAGAGAGAGAGAGAGAGAGAGAGAGAGAGAGA
>NC_058132.1:366445343-366484644 GCF_016433145.1 Gracilinanus agilis
GAGAGAGAGAGAGAGAGAGAGAGAGAGAGAGAGAGAGAGAGAGAGAGAGAGAGAGAGAGAGAGAGATTCCTAGGACAATGGCCCCAGGAATACATTATTGTAATTAGTTAATAGAAGGCATTAGAAAGCTAGGATTTCAAATATTAACATAACTATTTTAAAATGACTTCAATATGTTCTAATGCAACTGAATCATATACAGAGTTAAATCTGACAAATAGGTTGTTAAAAGTTTTAACGCAACCAATAGCAGATATATATACAATATCATTTAGTTCAGTATAATACTGAGTATGCTAGAAAGAAAAGGAGATAGAAGTTGAATTGAGTTTAATATTGAGGGCAAGTATCATCTTCCTTCTAAATGCTTCATGTCGAAATGTGGCTGGAAACTGTCTAGTCTCTCCTACGTATTACATTTAATTTGTAAACAGGATTAAAGGATGACAAATACTATTGGAAGTAGAGAGCAATAGGGAGACTGTTATCACCTCCCTATTTGTGCTGGGTAGCTTCCTCAGCATAGTGGGAAAGGGAACTATCATCACCACCGAGAAGGGAAGGGGAGAGGAACATAATTTTCCCACTTTTAACAGTGAAGATGAATTGCCACACTTCTAATTTAAATATGGGATGAACCTAGATGGGGAAAATAAATGACAGGAGAGGCAAAAGTATCCAGTAAATAGAAATCCAATTTGGAGGAAAATCATACATTTTTCCCACTTCTGACAATTGAACTGTAATTCCCCCCCCCAAATCTACCACCATATCCATCTTAGGAAATAATTAATTCCTAACAGGATTGAACTGGGAATCATTGATGGCAGATGTAATATATATATTTTTTTCATTTTTCAACATGGTGGCTTCAAAGCCATATTAATAGTATTAATAAAGATAAGCTGTACTACATATTCCTTTAAACATTCTTCCAGTTAATAAGTATGGGCTGAATTTCATCAAAATATGTCTCTAGAGGGAGATTTCCAGTGTTAAGTCTCAAATTCTTAAAAGAGAATGAATACCACCTGCACCATATGATTCCCATCAGGTTGTTAAATTTACTGCCTCAATGAGTATAAATCGAGTTCCCATAAGATTTTGTGTTTCTTCAAATTGCCCACCTGATGTCAACTTTATCATTTCCATTAAAAAAATACATGGCTTCAAAGTGAAGACAAGAGATAAAAGAGAAGACTGAAAAGATGGATGGATGGATATGTCTAATTCTCTGTATGTGTATGCACTAGTTATATTGCATTTGTAACTGACTAGTCCAGATTGTGAAATCTATGTATAGCATAAGGGATTTATCAAGTGTGCTCAGATTCCAACATGATGGTTAGTTCCTCCAAGGCATTCTGCTGTTCACTTTAGAATGATGACTTTCAGATGGGAATGGTACCCTCAAAGAAGTTTTCTAAAGATGTTGTTCTTACATTGATGTCCATTAAGTTTACCTGATTTGGGCAGACATAATAGTCTTGAGTGTCTTTCATGGATTCAAAACACTTTATTTCTTAAAATATACATTGCTTGAAGTCAGTAATTTGGGTTTAAACCAAAGGAGATTTTAAGAAATTTGTTATTTTAACCTTTGCTATTCAGAAAGCAAGATATTTTTATAAAATATTGAAAGATTTCAGGTAAAAGCTACTAAATATGTCTGTAGTAGATCATCCAAAATATGCCCTCTGAATAAATTATTTCTTTAGTGATAATGGAATATTCTGGGGCTAAATTTTTTTTCTAAAATATATATGTACAAGTATCTGATAATTTAAGTTTTGGTTCAAGTAAGCTACTTAGTAGGGAATACATCATATGTATATATACATATGTATGTACATGACAAATGTTTTCATCATAGCCATACAACACAACTTGTTCAGTCATTGTGTAATTGATGAATATTACCTCAGTTTACAATTATTGATTCCCACAAAAAAGATATTTTAAAAAATATTTTTAAAAAATTCCCTTTTTTGATCTCCTTGGGATATAGAACTAGTAGTAATATTGCTGAGTCAAAGTGTATGCAAAGTTTTTTATCTCTTTGGACAGAGTTCTAAATTATTCTCTAGAATAGCCTGTAATGCAAAAGATGCAAGAGAGACTTTTGCTTTTGCAGGGGGCCAACTGAAAACTTCTGGCACTTAGAAGCCTTAGAATTCTGAGAGAAGTCAGTTGGTCCCTGAGGCTTGAACAGATCAGAAGGACTAACTAGAGCTCTGCTTTGGCATTCAGTTTTGCTTTTGGCCTGTGCTTTGTCTCTGGACAATTTGAACCTAGCTAATTTCTCTGGACCTCTCCCATACCTTCTCCATATTATTTCCCTGTTTCCCTGCCTTTTTTTCCTGGGCTCTGGGAGGCAGGGTGGTTTTTGGTTTTTTTAGTAAAAAGACTTTGTGGATTTAGTTTCCCCAATAGGCAAGTAGGACATCCTTGAATTCAAATGCCCTCTACTTTAAATAGCAGCCAAATCTTCCCTGGCTGAGAGAGCAGAATCTCTCTCAGTCAAACCCATTCCTGTGACCCTCCCCCATCTTGAGTTTCTCCCCAGGGGCTGTCAGAAACCTCAAACCCCTCTCTCCTTCCTGACCAACTCTGAACATTAATAAATCTCTGTTACCTAATCAAACCCTCTGGAGAATCATTGTGTTGAAGAATTAGCCAAGGGTTGGAGGGGAAGGATGTATTCTCTTTATTTCCTGAGGGAAACTGGAGGCATCCATCTTGGGAGGAAGTAGTTGCCCAAAGCTTCCTCCTGAATACCTTCAGTTTTACTGACAGGGAGGAGTCTTGTGACTTCTTCTTTGAAGACTTGAGAAATTGACAAGAAAGCCCTCAGGTCAGATTCAAACTACTTCTGATTGGCCCTATTCTTCGTGTCTGTAAAAGTACCTTTCCTGCCTGGAAGGGTTCAGCCTATTATCCCAGGATCCTCTGTCTCTAACTTGGGTGTCTAGTCTGTGTTAGCTGCCTCTCCTGAACACCTCACCCTGTACCCTTACCATCCTAATTCTGCCCTGTCCCTTCCTCCCTAAACTCAGCCATCCATTTCATTCCTCTCCTATCACCTCAATCACCTTTTACCCCTCCATCACTCAGCAAGGGAAGGAGAACACCCCCGAACTTTAGTGCACCCTTTTTATCAATAACAAGCCAGACTAATTGACAACTACACTAACAGTTCTTAGCGATCGAATTGTTCCTATCACCTTTATCATTTAACATTTTAACCAATATATCATATAAACAAATATAATAGATTTGAAGTGATATCTTAGAGCTCATTAAATTATAGGGGAATTTCTACCTCTTATGTATGTATGTATATGTATGCTTTTTATATTTGTATTTACATATAAGCAAATAGAGTTTATTGTCCAACATTTAAAGACTACTCCCGAAGTCCTATGGGATACTAATTTTGATGTGTTCTAAGAGTATATAGGACTCAGGTTGAAATGACTCAAGAGACCTGATATTGCTTAATTTTTAGTATGAAAATTTACATTATTTCATATTATCATTTTCAAAGAAACATGATGATAGAAGAGATTATATACTTCATTAACTATTAGATGGCAAAATAAAGCTATGGTTTGAAGTCAGGAAAATATGAGTTTCACCTCTCCCGCTAACATTTAACAGATACATAGTCCAAGGGTAAATCACTGAATCTTCTATAATCTCAGTTTCTCTACTGGTAAAATAAGACTACTAACGAAAATCAAATAAGATAATGTATATGAAGTATGTTATAAATATATATATATATATACATACATACATACATATATAAACTTTATATGTGGTACCTATTAATATTGTTATTGTACTTATTTGACTTTTAAAAAAGTGTTCTGCTAAAGAGAATATTACTTGCTTCACTTAATCAAAATGGAGGCTATTATTTAAAAAAAAATAGAAAAGAACCCTCAATACATAAACCTTAGAAAACAAGGAGATTATTTTAGGCCAAGATCCTGAGCTCTTCTTAAAAATGCTTATATTATGAGGCAGAAATTTCATGAAAGGTATAGAGAGAGAGCCAAGAAAGCCTAGGTGTGTGCTTAATTGAACCTGCAGGTGAGCAGTTTCAGGTGCTGTTGACTGACTAATTTATGCCTTTGGTATGATGTTCCAATGGTTAACTATTTATATAGTTTGATTGTGGGTACAATTTCTTTTCTCGTTTAACTTTTATGTCCATTAAATGATTGTAGGATCAAATCTTTTACTAATTTAGAAAGATGCTGTGACTAAAAGGTCAACTTAAAAATCTGGGAAGAGAGAAAAAATACTTGGCTTATAGCAGTAACAGATGAGAAAATTATTGTGGATTACCTAATTTTACAAATTAGTAAAGGAAAAGAGAAAAACACAATTAAAGGGAAGAAAAGACTGGGGAATGGCAGGAAAAAAATGCCTTATAGGATGCCATAAATTTATTCATTGGCATGAATGTAATTTTTTTCGTTTTTGTGTATCAAAGCATATTAGTTATTATCTGGGAAAAAGAATGAATCAGTTCCCTAACATCTCAAGTCACTGTTGTGCTCTACTTTGAATCATAGTACAGGAAAGAGGCCTGAGAGCCCTATTATTTGTGGACAGGCAAAGTAAGGATTGTGCAGATATAGCTGACATTCTTTTATAAGGAGAAATATATTATTATTATTGTTACTAGGGTAAAGTCTTTAAATTTATTTATTTTTTTATTTAGAATTTTTTTTCCCATGGTTAGATGATTTATGATTTTTCCTACCCCAATTCCTTCCTCACTCCCAGAGCTGACAAGCAATTCCACTGTGTTATACATGTATCATTATTCAAAATTTATTTACAAATTACTTCTTTGCAAAAGAGGACTCTTTTATTGCCCAAACCCAATTATATCCCCATCAAACTGTGTGATTGATTTTTCTTCTGCATTTCTACTCCCACAGTTCATTCTCTGGATATGGATAGCATCCTTTCTCCTAAGTTCCTCTGGATTGTCCTGGATCATTGCATTGCTACTAGTAGAAAACCCTATTACATTTGATTGTGCTATAATGTATCCATCTCTATATATAAGGTTCTCTTGATTCTGTTCCTTTCATTCTGCATCAATTCCTGGAGGTTGTTCCAGTTCACATGGAATTCCTCCAGTTCATCATTCCTTTCAGTACAATAATATTCCATCATTATCATATACCACAATTTGTTCAGCCATTCCCTGATGGACACCCCCTCATTTCCAATTTTTACCACTATAAAAAGTGCAGTTATCCTTATTTCTTTGAGGTACAAACCCAGTAGTAGTATGGAGGGATCAAATGGCACACACTTTTTTAAACCCCTTTAGGTATAATTCCAAATTGCCCTCCAGAATGGTTGGATTAATTCATAATTCCACCAGAAACATATTAACATCCCAATTTTGCTACATGCCCTCTAACATTTATCACTTTCCTTTGCTGTTAAATTGGACAGTCTGCTAGTTATAAGGTGGTACAGAGTTGTTTTTATTTGTATTTCTCTAATCAGGAAGGATTCAGCACACTTTTTCATGCAATTATTGGTAGTTTTGATTTCTTCATCTGAGAACTGCCTATTCCTTTACCATTTATGGATTGGGGAAGGGTTTGATTGTTTTGTAAATTTGACTTGGCTCCTTATGTATATGGGAAATTAAACCTTTGTCAGAGAGTTTTGGTATAAACTTTCAAATTATTTATCTATATGTATGTAAATATATATAAATATGTATATGAATTAATATATAAATAAATATAATGTGTAATTATGTATATTTATGCATAATTTAATTGTTTAATTTCTTAAAGAAAACTTTTTAATTTGATGCAATCAAAATCATTCCTTTTACATTTTATAATGTTCTCTTTCTTTTTCTTGGTCTTAAATTCCCTCCTTTCCAATAGATCTGACAGGTATACTATTCAATGTTCACCTAATTTATTCATGATTTTAATTCTCTATATTTAAATCATTTATTCATTTTGAGTTTATATTGGTATAGAGTATGAGATATTGATCTAGATTTGATTTTTTCCATATTGTTTTCCAATTTTCCCAGCTGTTTTTGTCAAATAGTGAGTTTTTGTCCCAAAAGCTGAGCTCTTTGGGTTTATTGAACACTAACTTACTGAGGTCATTTACCCCTAGTCTATTCCATTGATCCACTCTTCTGTCTCTTAGCCAATACCATATTGTTTTGATGACTAAAGAAATATATCATTTTAAATGCAAATCTTAAG
The DNA here is from genome assembly GCF_016433145.1 of Gracilinanus agilis. Lineage (NCBI taxonomy): Eukaryota > Metazoa > Chordata > Mammalia > Didelphimorphia > Didelphidae > Gracilinanus > Gracilinanus agilis. The sequence goes on from NC_058132.1 coordinate 366,451,616, forward strand.
TTGTTCACTTGTTTGGGGTAAATATTTTAAAATATCTTTTGTTTGTGTCACCATATCTGAGACAGACTGGAACTAGGGTATACACTTAGTAAATAGTGATTGGTTAATTAAGGGGTCGGCAACACATGGCTCTCTAGCTATAGCTGGCTCTTTTGAGGGCCAGATATGGCTCTTTCTGCAGGAGCCATAAAGTCAATTTTTTTTCAGGCGCTATTACGGGAGCTCCCACTGTGAGCACTGTACAGCTCTCACGAAATTACATTTTAAAAAATGTGGCATTTATGGCTCTCACGGCCAAAAAAGTTGCTGATCCCTGGGTTAATTGAAAAATAAAGCAAGTGAAAAAACATGTCATTTTGTTATGGTTAACAAATTCATTTCCCTGACTTGCTTCCAGTCAAAATATGACCAAAGTAACATGCAGCCAAAGATTTCCTCTGACTTTCTTTTTTGAAGTGGCGTATATATAAAGCCTGCATGATTTGTGTGACATATGCATATGTTTATATGCATGCATATATGTAATATAAGTGCATTTGTGTTTCCCTTTCCCTCTTTAATTTACCTTGTCGAAATGATATTTCTCTTTTGAATTATGAAAAGAAGTAAAATATCTAAATCAAATAAAGATTTCATGATTACATTTATGCAGGTAAGAAGCATGTGGTAACCAATAATAGAGACTATCAATTACTTAATTTTTATTGTATTAGAGAACAAGCAGGAACTATTTTCTCTGAAAGAATGAAATTGAGGACAGAGTGGAACTAAGATGGCTAAGTAAAGTCAAGGACACAACTAAATTCTACCAAATTCTCTTTCTAAACAACTTAAATAATGACTCATATCAAATTCTAGAGAGACAGAATCAGCAAAATGTTGGATTTAAATAACTTTCCTCTGAAGGATAACTTGGTAAGTTGGCAGGAAAGGTCTGTAATACTGGGTAGTGGTAAGGCTAGACACAGACCAGGTATGAACCAGGCACTAACATCATGACTTGGAGGCAACTGAAGCAACAACACCAATAACTTTCAGACCTCTCCACCCACAGACAATAATTGAGTCAGACAACTGGTCAGAAGGAGATAACAAGTATAAGGAATATACTAGTGCAAAAGGAGAAAAGTAGGGATAACATACTATTTCTGAAAAAGAGCCTATGTGAAAAAGAAGAAAAGAAAGAGGAAAAAAAAAGTAGACAGGGATCACATGGATTTCAAACACCAGAATTGGGCAAAGGCTAGTTGGATATGCACATATTTTCAAACACTTACAGGGAGAACTATATAAAACACAAGAAAGAAAAAGGAAAGTGGGAATGAAATTTAGGGAAGATAATATAGAAGAGTAAATGGTCATAAACAAAACAAACTTCCTAATTAGGGATTAAAATTAGATAGATAGATAGATAGATAGATAGTCAAATATAATTATAACTGCTTATATACATATGCATATATATATACATATATATATATATATAAATTCTATCATTGCCAACCAAAGTTTGAATGGGTGAATAAAATTATATATATTGATGTCATGGAATACTTTATTACTATAGGAAATGACAAAAATCCAGAATTATAGGGAATGTTGACAAGTAGGAGATGATACAGAATGAAATGCTTACTGTAGGGATTCAGGGTTCAGAAGGAGAAGTATTATCTAATGTCAATGTGTGGATTTGTCTTGACTAATTTATTAAAGGTTTTAATTTTTTCCCCATTTTAAGTCAGAACAGAAATGAAAGGAGAAGCATAGTGATAAGAAATATACATGTATATTTAAAGTGTACAGTGGAAGAAAGGAAAGTGGCAGAAAACATTAGGACAGTTCTGAGAATAATATGCTGATTTTATTTTATTCTTTTTTATTTCAAGTGTTTAAAAATAGAGATTCACAGTTTCATGTACAATCCTCTTTTTATATTCTATTTTACATATAGAGATACTTTTTGGTATTATGTTTGGAATAAAATCAAACAAAAAACCAATATGAAGATAAAGAGCATAAATTATACTCATATAAACATATTTTCAATAAACATGAAGGCAATTTTTCCCTCTTAAGAATTAATTCCTCTGTTAATCATCCAATTGCCTCCTTATAAGATAGACAGTACTCAAATTTAACTTTCCCTTTTTCCTCCCCAGTTTCCTCCTCATTCCACTCCTATCACTGTATACTAATATAGTTTGTTAATAGAATGACTAAGAAGTCTTTAATACAAAGATATATATTTCTTATTTCTGAACATGGTGGAATATACTTTCCTTAAACACTATCCCCTCTGCAGTAATTCAAACAATGTCATTAGATAGGTGGTGGGCAGAGTTTACAAAAAGACAGTCACCTGGGCTATCTCCACAAATGACACCTTTGCATATTTTGCTTTAGATGCAGCTATATTTAGTATTTCAAGGACAAAAAGTAACTCTGATGTTTGCTACTCTCCTGATTCAAAAATGACTCACAAAGATCACTTTTAAATTCCTTTAAAGAAAAAAAGTGCTTGAGAAGCTGAAATCATTTTTGCCAAGGTTGAGCCTGAAGCAAAATTTTATGGCCCAAATTATAAAGTACTAAAAAATAAGAGGACATAATGGAAATGCAGACAGTTATTTAATAGCAGTGATTCAGATGGGCCTTCTAGAATGTCATCAGTTTAAAATAGTATAACCACATACCTCCTAAAATGTATGGATTTATTACTAATCAACAGTGTTATGATTTATCTTATGTAGTCTAAGCAAGAAAGGTATGATTGGAATGAAATGATTCTTAGTTACATTTTATGAAAAGTAAAAGTCATGTGAAATCTTTATGATATTGCATGAAATCTCAGAGGAGGAGGAGAGGAAAAGGTAGGAAGTGGGGGGAGAATTTGATGCAATTTTTTAAAACATGAAGTTTAAAATTGCTTTTATATGTAATAAAGGAAAAGCAAAATATTTAAAAAGGAAAAAAGTAAAAAAGAAGAAAAGTTAAATATGGTTAATAACTCAAGTCAACATTGGAAAAGTTGCTACAAGGAAATAACTGATTAATTCACAATGTGAATTATATTGAATCCAATGGTTCTAGTATATAAACTTGCAAGCAGGTACCACTTTATTTCTTAATATGATGTTCCTTGCATAGTGCCTTCACATAGTTGTTCCAAAATAATGTTTATAGAGAAACTCAAAAAAAAAAGTGAGAACTCCTTCCAGGCTTGACTGACTGTATAAGACTTTATAGAAAAAAGTGTATTATGCATTGGAGTCTATAACATCCATGTAATTTTAGATATGAAAAGAAGAGAAATGAAGAAATTTGCAGTGGGTTAAATGGCAAACTAAAAGGGAGGGGGGATTTTACGGTTTACTTAACTTGGTTTATAGAAAAGTCCAATGTGGGTGCTAAAAAATGACTATGGTAGTTTTGATGAGTATAAAATTACTAGGTATAGAATTAAGTGCACAGAGAACTTGAACAGGAATGGTTAGGATAAATTTCTTCTTTTTTATGGCACTCTCATATTGGTGGTCATAACTAGTATTGATTTGGGATGTATTCTGATATTTTTTGTTGTTATATTTTTATGACTGGCTATTTAGTTAGCAATGTGTGCACCAGTTCTTGATGGATGCTGAACAGATTTTATTAAGAAAAACTGAACTATTTGGGGACCTGGTAGACCTTGAGTTTAGAATATTTGTTGATATGAAAGTAAATTGTAGATTGCTATAACTTCAGCTCACCAGACTAAATTGTTGAGAGAGATAATATTCTCAGTCAACCTAATAACAACTTAAGGGCACTGAGCTGAGTACTTGGAATCCTGCTAACAGAGCTGTAAAAGAGATATGACCATTTGGGGGACTGAGTATGGTGGACAGCTCTGCTGAGTTCTAATGATTTTAAGAAATGGGATAGGTAAGAGAAACCAAGGAAAGCTAGAGTCTCAGCTATTTTCATGGCTACTTACTTCTACCCTTTACCATAAACCATGAAATCTATATAACAACTACAAAGCAGTTCCTTCCAGTAACAAATAGACTCTCACAGAATCCAAACATATTATATCAGATATAAATGGGCCTCAGAAGCCACTAGTCCAAACCTAAAAAAACAAAGAAAAATGTTAAATTCCTTTAAAATCTCTTTATAATTTTAATTTTAAAAATAATCCTTTAAAAATATCCCTTGTAACTCAGACTTTACTCCTCTGGGTCTTGAAACATTTTTAATTTTGTTTTTACATTTTGAAAACTATTATTCAATTCACTTGGTTTCCTTTATAATCATTTCTATACTCTTTTGTGTATTTAAAAACATTATTCTTAAAAAAGTTCCATTATGAGGGGCAGGCAATTTAGTCATTCTAAGCCTTTATTTTCTTATCCTCAAAAAAAAGGATGATTCTAAGGGATCACAATTATCTCTTCCAATTCTTAATTTGAGTACATGAAATTACCTTAAAATTTTGTTTTAGAATTTTCCATTAGTATAGTTTTAGTCAAATGTACTCTGTTCTTCTAGTTTCTTTTTTAAATTTTAATTGTTTTCTAGATTTCATTTTTTCTCAAATTTATCAATATCAATTGCATTTTAGTATTCCATTACATAAGCATAAAACATTTTACCCAACTTAGGGTAAATTAGCCTGTTTTCAAATTTTTTTTAATTAAAAGTAATCCTGCAAAATATATATGGAGAGATTCTTTTTTGTTGAAGTCTATTCAGCAAATTCCTTTCATGTCATTCTCCTTTTCCTTCCTTTGACCATATCTTGAAGGAGATACTTCTTACCTGGGCATATGTATGCCTTTGATACTATCTCCTATATATTAAGTGAACTTATTCTTTTTATCATTTCTTCTGTCCCCTATAGCATACAGCATGTCTGCTGAGGGAAAGTGGCAAGGCACTGAGCTAGGTTTCTTTTGTGTGCCACAAATCACCTCCCCTGGTTCAGGGACTCTATCACTTCCTGATATTCTCGTGAGCAATGTCTTCTGATAGGAAGAGGGATCAAGGGTTCCTGTGATAATGTGGTTTCTTTCTTCCATCATTTAATTGATGCTTATATTCCCTGAAGGAAGAAGAAAGAGATAGAACAAGACTGTGCAAAATGCCCTTCCCCTTCTGCAAAACAGTAACTTCTATCTATCCTAGCAAAAGCAACTTCTATATTCTGCTGCTAGCTTAATCTCCCAACTAGGATGTGGATAACCTCTCATACTATGAGAAGTAATCTTTCCTGTAGTTTAGGACTTCCACCTCCTGCTACACAGAGAAGTGGAAATTTTGTAGAGATTTTATTTTTTTTAAACTGACTCAAAATCCCATATGATAACAGTCTCCAAATGGATGAAAAGCTCCTTTAAAAGCTGGATATTAAATAGATTCCACTGCAGTATTCTTTCCTCTGTGACTTGGTTCTTAATATTCATCTTGCATGGAATGACCGGCTCCTCAATCAAGGCTTTACTTCTGTGATGCCTTCTTTTGTTGAATCAGCTTATAGTGAAACAGGAAAGAAGCCTTAATATGAAATTATGTGACCTAGGTGCTAAACATTACTGTATTTATAGCTAATCTAAACTAGGACTAGTTACTTTGCCTCTATTAAATCTTAAATTTCTCATTTATGAAATAAACGTATAGATTAGATGATCCCTAAAGACCTTGTGAACAATTAATATTTCTCTGATTGTTTAGGCCTATATTTATTTGAATATAGATTATTTTATAATTCTTTTCACATACTACCTAGGTTTTTTTTCTTGGCAGGTAGACTCATAGGCATTTTATATTTTCTACATTGATTTTAAATTGAATGTCTTTTTCTATCTCTTTCTTCTGCATTTTGTTGGGAATATATGGAAATGATTATTCATGTGAGATTATTTTGTATCCTCCAACTTTAATAAGATTGTTAATCATTTCAACTTTTTTTTGGCTGAGTCTCTAGGTTTCTCTATGTATACCACCATATCATCTGGAAAGAAAGTTTGGTTTTCTCATTGTCTATTTTTATTCCTTCCTTTTTTAAATTTTGCTTATTACTCTAACTAATATTCCTAATGGAATCAGGAGATGACTCAGAGGATGAATAAGAAACTGGATAAAGGGAAACCAAATAGGAAACTAGCAAGTATCAGACCTTAACTAGAATGGTGATATTGCAAATGCAAAGGAAAGTACAAATGCAAAAATATTTTGAAGAAAGAAGGAAAAAAGACTTGATGATTATAAAAGCAAATATTTATATAATACCTACTCTATGCCAAGCACAATGGTAACACTTTTCTATTATTATCATATTTAATTCTCATAACAAACTTTGGGGTAGGTGGAAAGTTATATTATTATCATCTCCATTTTGTAGATGAAGAACCTAAGACAAACAGAGTTTAAGTGACTTGCCCAGGGTTGTATCACTAATAAGTATCTGATAAAGGAATCTGTCCAGGTCTTCCTCTCTCTAGGATTGATGCTTTATATAGTTGCCTTAATCTTAAATACATTATTCTTGAGCAATAATTCCCCACCCCAAATAATTAAGATACTTTAAAGCAAATAATCTTTTTCAGCCTATACTCCTACATATATTATGTACACAGCAGGCAAAACTGTAGTAGTTCAGAATGAAGATTAGCTGCTGAGATGAAAAAAATAAAATCCTATTATATATACCAGAAAATCTCAGGTTGAAAGCCAGTATCTAAATTCCAAGTTACTTCAATATATAATTACACTTTCTTACCTGTCTCTTTAGTTATCGAATCATGAACCATTATCAAAACAACTCTATTACTATTCAAGGAAATGGATCTTTCAAGAAAACCTTTGTCTCTCCTTGCCTTCTCTGGAATTTTTTATTCATTTGGGTATATCTTTACCTTTTTCATTTAACTTCCATTTCTCGTCTTTTCTAGCTATTTGTAAAGCCTCATCAGACAGCCAATTAAATTAGAAGAGATTAACCACAAGTAGACTGCTTAAGTCTATCTGAAGAAAGCAGACCATAGAAAAAAGACAGAGAAAGTAAGAGGAAGAAGATTGGTGAGGCACACTGAGGAATTCAAGGATGTGGGTTAGCTAATAAAACAGCATGAAGACTAAAGATAAACTATCATATCAAAGGAATTATAAGCATCTCAGTGTAGCTGGATGTCAGAGTTGGTAAATGAGAAATTGAAGGTATTAAAATAGGCAAGGAGGAGACTAAGCTATCACTATTTTCCGATGATATAATGGTCTACTTAAAGAATCCTAGAGAATCAACTAAAAAGCTAGTGGAAATAATCCACAACTTTAGCAAAGTTGCAGGATACAAAATAAACTCACATAAATCATCAGCATTTCTTTATATTTCCAACACAACTCAGCTGCAAGAGTTAAAAAGAGAAATTCTATTTAAAATCACTCTAGACAATATAAAATATTTAGAAATCTATTTGCCAAGACAAACACAGGAATTATATGAACATAACTACAAAACACTTTTCACACAATTAAAACTAGATTTAAACAATTGGAAAAATATTAATTGCTCATGGGTAGGATGAGCTAAATAATAAAAATGACAATCCTATCTAAATTAATTTACATATTCAGTACCATACCTGTCAAAGTACCAAGAAACTTTTTATTGAATTAGAAAAATGTATAACAAATTTCATTTGAAAGAACGAAAGATCAAGAATATCAAGGGGAAAAAATTTAAAAATGTGAAGAATGGGGGCCTAGCAGTACCAGATCTGAAACTGTACTATATAGCAGTCATCAAAACAATATGATACTGACTAAGAGACAGAAGGGTGGATCAATGGAATAGACTTGGGGAGAAAGATCTCACTAAGATAATATATGATAAACCCAAAGATCCCAGCTTTTGTGACTAGAGCCCACTGTTTGACAAAAACTACTGGGAAAATTGGAAAATGGTATGGGAGAGATTAGGTTTAGATTACCATCTCATACCCTACCAAGATGAATTCAGAATTGGTGATTTAAATATAAAGAAGGAAACTATAAGTAAATAAGGTGAACATGGAATGGTATACCTGTCTGATTTATGGGAAAGGAAAGAATTTAAGATCAAGCAAGAAATAGAGAATATTACAAAATGTAAAATGAATAATTTTGGTTACATTAAATTTAAAAAAAAGTTTCGTACAAACAAAACCATTGGGGGAAAATCTTTATAACAAAAACATCTTAAAAAGGTCTAATTTCTCAAATTTGTAAGGAACTAAATCAATTGTGCAAAAAAAAATCAAGCCATTCCCCAAATAATAAATGTGAAAGGGATATGACTAGGCAGTTTTCAGATAAAGAAATCAAGACTATCAATAACCACATGAAAAATTGTTTTAAATTTCTCATAATTAAAGAAATGAAAATCAAAACAACTCTGAGGTGCCACCTCACACCTAGCATATTGGCTAATATGGCAGCAAAGGAAAGTAATAAATGTTGGAGGGATATGGCTGGTAGAGTTGTGAATTGATCCAACCATTCTGTAGAGCAATTTGGAATTATGCACAAAGACTTTTAAAAGAATACCAACGCTTTCATCCAGTCATACTACTACTGGGTTTGTACCCCAAAGAGATGATAGGGAAAAATATGTGTACAAAAATATTCAGTCACAATCTTTGTAGTAGCAAAAAATGAAAATGAGGGGGTATCCATTTATTGGGGAATGGCTGAAAAAATTTTAGTATCTGATGGTGATGGAATACTATTGTGCTGAAAGGAATAATGAACTGGAGGAATTCCATGTGAACTGGAATGACCTCCAGGAATTTATACAGTGAAAGGAGCAGAACCAAAAGAACATCGTACACAGAAACTGATGCACTGAGGCACAATCACATGTAATATACTTCTCTACTAGCAGCAATGCAACGATCCAGGACAATTCTGAGGGACTTATGAGAAAGAAAACTAGCCACATTCAGAGGAAGAACTGTGGGAGTAGAAACATAGAAGAAAAACATATGATTGATCATCACAAGGTTTGATGGGGATATGATTGGGGATGTTCACTTTAAATGATCACTCTATTGAAAATATTAATAATATGGTAATAGATTTTGAACAATGTTATATGTAAAACCCAGTGGAATTGCTTGTTGGCTCTGGAAGGGGAGAGTAGGAGGTGGGGATAAGAACATAGATAATGTAACTATGGAAAAATACTCTAAATTAATGAATTAAATGAATTATTTAATTAAAAAATTTAAAAAAAGACTTAACTGTGATAGAAATCTAAAAATAATGTAATGTAATAGAAAGAGGTATGTGTTTCTTTAATATAAATTTTAAATGCTTCCTTTTAGATGATAATGTAAGAAAATTTACATTCATTAAAGAGCTGCTATGGGAACATAGATTAAGAATTGATTAGAAACTAATTGATATAATCCTAAGAAGTTTCTAAGTGAAAGAATAAATCCTAGAACTAATCATTTAATTAAAAAGAATGGGAGTAATTAGATTACATACCAAAATTTGTGGGATATAGCCAAAAAGAGTAATTCTGGAAAAATTATGTTTCTAAATATATACACAATTATAAGAAAGAATATATTAATTTGATCATGTTTAAAATAAAAAAAAAACTTTTAATCTAAAAAAAGAAGAAATTAAAAATAACCAAATACCAAAGTGGAATTTCTGAAATGCAAGAGATTTATCATTATGAAAGTAAGAAAAACTATTAAACTAATAGAACTAGGATCTTCTTTTATGAAAAAAATAAACTAAAAATGAAAGAAAATCAAGTTACCAGTATGAAAAATAAGTATAAATATGCCAACAACAAAAATGAAATTATATCAATTATTAGGAGTCATTTTGCCAGTCTATATGCCAATCAATCATAATTTAAATCAAATGATTGAATACTAGAAAATTATTAGAAAAATTCTATTTTGGAAAGAGACAACATAAACTAGCCAAAAATGAGTTCCCTAGAAAATATCGCCAGAAATAAATTTAAAAAAGTTATTCTTTTTATCAAATCTTTCTTTTTTCCTTTTATATTCTTATAGCATTTAAATTTTTCTATCAGTAATATTTTCTTTCCCAATTAAAAGTAAAAATAATTTTTATCATTTTTTAACATTTTATGTTCTACTTCTCTCCCTCCTTCCTCTCTTCCTGAGACAGTAAGCAATTTGATAATAGTTGTATATGTGTTGTTATATAAAACATATTTCCATTTTCATCACAGTATGGAAAAAGACACATAAAAATGTAGAAAATAAAGTAGAACATTGTATGTTTTGATCTGTATTCAACCATCATTAATTCTTTCTCTGTAGGTGAACTGGTGAATTGCATTTTTTATCATAAGGCCTATCGGATTGTCTTGAATCGTTGTAATGCTGAGAAGAGCTAGTCATTCACAATTACTGACAGAACAATATTGCTATTATTGTGTACATTGCTCTCCTAATTCTGTTCATTTCATTCTGTATCAGTTCATTTAAATCTTACCAGGTTTTTTCTTTCTTTCTGAAATCCTCCTGGTCATCATGTTATATAACAGAGTGGTATTATTACATGACATTCATGTACCCCAACTTTTTAAGTCATTCTGTAGTTAATGGCCATGCCTTCAGTTTCCAATTCTTTGCTATCACAAAAAGAACTGCTACACATATTTTTGTACATATTGGCCCTTTTCCTTTTTTTAATCTCCTTTATATACTGACCTAATAGAGATATTTCTAGATCACAAAATATGCACAAGTTTTTAGTCCTTTGGCTATAGTTGTAAATTGCTCTCCAGAATGGCAGGAGTAGTTCAGAACTCCATCAATTCTGACTCAGTTGTAAATGGAAATAAAAAAATAATAATTAATATTAATTTAAAACCTAGAGCAAACCTGAGAGTAGAGTGGCCAAAACAATCACAAGTATCATATGAACATAATTATAATACATGTTTTACACAAAAAATTAAATGTGAATATTGAAGAAATAATAATTGTTCATAGATGGGCAGATCCAATATTGTTTAAGTGACATTCCTACCTAATTTATCTATTATTTAATGCCATTCAAATTAAATTACAAAAATTATTTTTATTGAATTATAAAGAAAATTAAAAATTCATTTGGAAGAACAAAAGAGGAATAATATCAAAATAATTCTGAAAAAATGTAAAGGAAAGAGGTCGATCAATTCTAGGTTTTCAATTTTATTATGAAGCAATAATTATCTTGTACTGTCAAAGAAATAGAAAAGTAGATCAGTGGGAGTCAAGAAATATAAAACAAAGAGCACTAAAAGATTATATAAATCTTATATTTGATGAAAGCATAAATCCAACTTTTGGAGAAAATAAACCACTATTTGGGAAAATTGGAAAGTAGTTTGGGAGAAATTAGTGAAAGAAAAAGAGACTTGGAAATCCTCCTGGGCAAAGATGTGGCTTTAATATGAACAACAACAAAAAAATAATAGCACAAGAGGTCTACAGGTTTACCCTAGTTCAAAAACTGAGACCATGAATTGCAAAATGTACATACTTTTATAGTTTTGCATTCATCCCCAACATCCCTTCTTTCTGAGTAATTCCCAACCCATCCATACAACCCATACTTGTCAGGCCTGGTCTCCATGACTTCCTGTGGATTTTCTGATCTCTGTAACTTTCTACATAAATTTGCTTAATATAAAATACATCATAAAATAGAGTCAAACACTTAGGAATAACATAGGAAATCACAATTACTATGATAACATATACACACATATTTGAAATTATAACCTGGATACTACCTTGGCACTATATTCTTAATCTGGTCAAATATATGAACTTTAACCTGGGACTATATTCTTGCTATGAATCCTACAGGCATAGTTTATAGTTCTAAAATCATACTTCAAGCATTCATTAAGCTATTCATTACTGATTTTCTGATTATACTAGTTATAGACCATTATTTTACACCATTCACTAAGTTAAGATGGAAATGGAAACATTTCGTAAACATAAAAGGAAATATCATAAATAAACTGGAAGAACAAGCAGCCTGTCAGACTTATGGATGGGAGAGGAATTTATGCATTAACAACAGATGGTAAGCATAGCAAAATATGAAATGGATAACTTTTAGTACATTAAATAGAATAGTTTCTGCACAAATAAAACAAATGATGCTAAGATTAGAAGGAAAGCAGAAAAATTATTGAAATATATCGATAGCCTTTCAGATAAAGGTCTCATATCTAAAATACATAGGAAACTTTGCCAAATTTACAAGAACCATCCTCCAACCAAAAAATGGACAAAAGATATGAACAAGTTTTGGATGAAGAAATCAAGATCATATATAGATATAAAATGTTTTAAACCACTACTTATTAGAGAAATGTAAAACAAAACAATTCTGAGATGCCATTTTAGACCCATCAGACTGACTAAAATGACAAAAGGACTAAAATGATGAGTATTGGAAGGGATGTGAAAAAATGGGGACACATATATCATTGGTGGAGCTGTGAACTGATACAATCATTTTGGAGAAAAATTTGGAATTACACCCGAAAATTATAAAACTGTGCATATCAGTTCCCTTTTAATTAAGTTCCAGAAATAATTGAAAAGCTCTGATTTTGGTAAATTATTATTTTATTATCGAAACAAAGCTTCTATCCTCTGTTTGAGTCTCCTTTGTCCTTAAAATAGCTTTTTATGTATATTTATTGTTATTTCTTTACCTTCACTTGTAGCCTTCAATTTGCTCTGAGCTATACCATTGCATATAATAATTATATAAGCCAGTCTCTGTTATTTAGCCTTGTTTTTCTCTTTTTATATTCTTTTATGAAAAATTGTAATTGATTAGAGAGTTCCTTGTGCATGCATTTATTTCTCTTCATACATATTCCAGTTTATTCCTAATTTGAATGATTTATCTTCAAGTTTTCAGAATCTTATTTTTGTATCTTTCATCACTTGAGAGATGACTTATTCTTGTCGTTAGGAGCTGACCTATTTATTCTTTGAACACTGAAATCTTATTTCTCCCAAAGTGGAACTTATATCAGACTTTTCTCTTTTTTGTCTTCTAAAAAAGGAAACTAATTCACCTCCCCAGTTTCCTAGAATCTCTATCCCAGACAGAAATCAGAAAGTTTCTGTTAATGAAAATCTAATCAAAAATTTAATTTCCTTTTATCTGTGCTACCTATTGCAGAATGAAATTATAAACAAGATGAAAGTTATTAGCTTATTTGCTTTTGACAGAGAAAGCTTTTGGAGATATTTGGATAATTGAAGTCTTAGATGAATACTATACCATGCTTCTGAATTAGACTGAAAATATCTTCTATGTATTTTTTCTACCAAATTATTTTCCTTCAAAGTATCACTAGTATAACTTAACGTTGGTATTTTGGGTTTGTTATTCCCTCTACTGACCTTTATCCATATGCTCTCCATCTCCTCTCTGAATCCAGTATATATATATATATATATATATATCCACATTGTCATATTTTATTTTCTTTTAAGAATTTGAGTATATACTTAGTAACCACTATCAAAAACAACAAAATTTAAATAAATGTGAAAATGTACAAAAACACAACTGCACATTATTTACAATTTGCTTTAAAATATGTAAATTATTTATGAGTTATAACAATAAAAAGAGCCAGTGACCAGTGTAATGATGGGGGGTGGGGAAGAGGATAAGTCTATGAAGAGTCTTATAGAGTGCTAATACAAACATATTCTGCTTTGGAGTTTTCTTTGGATTTCTTTGATTTTGATACATTTTTCTCTTGATTTTGTATCTGTTATTTTAAAAATATAATCATAGCATGTATTATTCTCATTCACTTTTCTACTCTTTTCATTTCTTCATATATTTCCCTTATTTTTTAATATTTTAAATATTTGCCATTTTTATTACATTCAAATATCACAAACTATTCAGCCATTTCTCCCAATCACTGCTCTTGTGCCATTTCCAATTATTTTGTCAATCCAAAGTTTCCATGAATATTTTCGTACATGCACAGCATTTTAGTCTCTCAATAATGACATTAGGGCCTAAACCTGGTAATGGGATCCCTGGGTGATAAACACTTTTGCACTTCTAATTGTATATTTCCATCTTTTTTTTAAACCCTTAACTTCAGTCTAAGGATCAATACGAGATATTGATTCTGAGGCAGAAGAATGGTAAGGTCTAGGTAATAGGGGTTGAGTGACTTGTTCAGAGCCACACATTTAGGAAGTTTCTAAGGCCAGATTTGAACCCAGAACCTCCCATCTCTGGGACTGGTTCTCAATCCACTGAGCAGCTGCTCCCATCCATCTTGTTTTCTAAAAAACAATCAGAGCTGTTCTTGCAATATATTATTAGGCCTGTTTCTCCATCTTCTTATCAATATTTAATTCGATCAATTTAAGCAATATAGTCCTTAGTCAATATTACTACTACCATATTTAGCTAGATTTGTTTTTAGAAAGAAGATAAGATCTTTTTCCAGGACCATACTTTTTCCAAAACCAAGTCTTTCCATTGTGGCCATACCAGTGGAATTTCTGTTCTATTGCAACAAGCCCTCAGGAATGAAAGATTACTTCCATATTGTGATTGTTGTTAAAGTAAAACATTTACATAATATTTATGCTTTCATTGTTGTCCCACTAGAAACTATGTTTGGATTATATGTAGATTCAGGCTTAGTTCTACTACTTGTCTAATGCAGGTATTTGTGGACTCTCTAGACATCTATCATATTTAACTTATCTATAATTCTGCTGATCAACTTAATTTCTTTTATATTTTTTATTAGAGAGGGAAAAATTAAAGTCCCCCACTAGTACTATTTTTGTTATCTATTTCCATATATATCTCATTTAGTTTTTTCCTTTAAAATCTATGTACTATAACACTTAACACTTGGTACATACAAGTCCAATATTGATAATTCTTCATTATCCATATTACTCCCCAAATATAATATAGTTGCCTTATTCACCCCATCCAGTTATAGCCATTTTAGCCCGAACTCTGCCATAGATCATGTTTGCCACCCCTGCTTTCTTTGTATCACCTGAAACATAGTATATTTTTCTTCAACCCCTTATCTTCACTCCATGTATGTCTCGCATTGTCAGTGATTTTCCTGTAGACAACACATTGTAAGGTTTTGGTTTTTGATTAATTCTTCTAACCATTTTCTTTTCATTGATGAATTCACCCTTTTTTACATTTACACTCAATATCATAGTTACTAGCTGTGAATATCTACTCTGTTTGTATTATTTGTCCCCCACTTCCTTTCTTTCTACCATATACCTTTTCAGATATCTAATTTCCTTTGACTAAAACTTTCCAATTCATATACCTTCTCCAAAATTTTCCCTTATCCTCTCCCCTTCCTTCTACTTCCAAATCGTCCCTCTTTCACAAAGGTTCCCTTTAATAGTAATATCTTCTTGATATGAATCTAATTCTAAAAATCTCTTCCCTCTTTTGTCTTAAGATTCCATCCCCTCACCTTATCCCACTATTTATTGCTATGTACTCCCCTCTAGGTATTCCTCTGTTCCCTCTATTTTCTTATCCTCTTGCCCTCATTTCTCTTAACATATCCTTTCTTCTCTAACTCCCTCAGTTCCCCAGTGGGACTCTTAGTTCCTCTTCTATCTCTTCCCCCTACCCTTTTGTTTCTCGGTACATTAAGATTTTTACTCTTCTAATTCTGTATGTTGTTCTAGCTTTATCATAGGTCTGATGAAAGTATGGTTCTAATACTATCAGTCCTCCACCTCTTTCTCCCATTTTCCATAATATCTCCTCCATTCTCCTTTATACAAGATAGCTGTTCCACACTATTTTCTCTACTCTGCTGCCATTTTAGTTCTTTTCATTACATTGACCTTGATCTCAAGTCTTCCATCAATATCTGCCCCTTCAAAATACCCAGACGATTATGCCATTCCCAAGGGCCATAGATGGTACTTTCCCATACAAGGATTAACAACTTGACCTTTTGGGTTGATAATAATTAGCCTTTTATTATTTTTGCATTTTTAATAGATCAAATTTTCTCCTGAGTTCTGGGGTTTTCCCCAGGAATAATTGGAATCCCTTTAGTTCATTAAATATTCAGTTTTTACCTTTCATAATTATGCTCAGTTTTACTGGATTAGTTATTCTTTGTTGTAAGCCCATTTCTTTTGCTCTACAAAGTACTGTGTTTCATCCATTGCATTCTTTTAATGAACTGCTAAACCTTGCATTTTTCTAACTGTAGCTCCACAATATTTAAAGTATTTTTCTTGTTTATAATATTTTCTCCTTATCCTAAGAGCTATGAAACTTAGTGAATGATATTCCTATGTATTTTCATTTTTGGGTTTCTCTGAGGTGGTTACCAGGAGGTTCTTTCAATTTCTATTTTACCCTGATTCTAGAAATTCTGGGCAGTTTTCCTTGATGATTTCTTGAAGTATGATATCTAAAGTCTTTTTTTTTATTGCAACTTTCCAATAGTACACTATTCTGATATTGTCTCTCCTTGATATCTTTTCCAGGTCCATTCTCTTTTTGTGATATTTCATATTCTTTTCTATTATTTCATTCTTTTGAATTTTCCTTATTATTTCATGTTGTCTTAGGAAGTCATTAGCTTCCTCTTGTCCAAGTCTCATTTTTAATACATTATTTTCTTCTGTGAGTTTCTTGATCTCTTTTTCTGTTTGGGTTACCTTTCATAATTTCCTTGGTTTTCTTGCATTGCTCTTTTTCTTCTAATTTTTTCCTGAAAACCTCTCATTTGATTTTTGAAGTCTTTACATTCTCCCCAAAGGTCTTTTGGAGCAGATGGTCATTTGTTGTATTTCTTTGTCACTTTCGAAGTAGCTGTTTTTACTTCATTATCCTCAGAATTACATCTGAGATCTCTGTTCCCATAATAATTATTAATAGTTATGAACTTTCTCCTTTATTTGCTCATCTTTTTATTTATTTATTTATTTTGATTTTAGTGGATAGACCAATATACATAAAAATTGTTGTTGTTGTTTTTGCTGGAGTGCTTGGTTCCTAAGATACTGGAGTATGTTACCTCAGGTTTCAGGATTTTTTTGTGTTTGCTTTATTGGGTCCTATTTAGTTATTCTAGCTTTTATATTCCAGGGTCTGATGTACTCCTGGTGTCCTGCTTGTTATCTCTCAAAGTGGTGGGGTAACTAGAGGGAAGGATAGACAGGAAGGTGCTCCTATAAGCTGGGCCTGATAAGCTCGCCCAAGATCCTCAGGTGGTAAATGGATCTAGGCTGAGTGGGATAGTGATGCCTGGGTGGCCACCAAGGTGTGCTGGAATGATCAGGGCTTATGGATGATCAACTCAGTTAAGCACCTGACCCCACTAACAATGCCCAAGCCAAAGTTATTGAGGGAACAGCTGTATATGTTGTTCAGCAGCTCCTCTGATTCTTTGGCTTGGGGTTAGGTTAGATGATAAAGGTGGTAAAAGGGCTAATTGTTGGTATTTGAATGGATAATGTGAACTGACTGTGATTTTGGTAAATCCCTTTCCCCTTTGGCTGTAGCTATTCACTTGTTGGAATGAATGCCAGTCTTCACTTGAATCAAGTTTGAAATGGGTTTAATACTTTAGACCAGAGGTTCCCAAACATTTTTGGCCTACCGCCCCCTTTCCAGAAAAAAAAATATTACTTAGCCCCCTGGAAATTTTTTAGTAGCAATTAATAGGAAAGATAAATGCATCTGTGGCCATCACCTTTCCCCTGGATCACTGCAGCACCCACCAGGTGGCAGTTGCTCCCACTTTGGGAATCACTGCTTTAGACTCTAAGGGTAGGGTTCAGGATACAAAAAGAGGTGTTGGGAATGGCTATGCTATATCTAATGAGAGTTAAAGCAATCTAAATCAATGAGCATCACATTGGTATTTGGCTGGAGATTCTTCTCCCCCTCACAGACCCTGGCCAGACCTGGCTGTGGTCTAGACCAAAGGAAAGGAAGGGGCAATGATAATCTTCTTGACAGCTGTGTTGTTGTTATCTCTCAGTTCTGTTTAGTAATAGGTGAATGAACTTCTTGTGGCAATAAGGTATGGATGCTGGATCTTCAGGTCTATAGGCCTACCCACCTTTCACTACCCTCTACCCTCCAGAAATCCCTTCTCAAAATTGAGACCAGGAGTATCTGAGTCCCTGGGCTTTTATAAAGGAGGTCCCAACTCTTTTGCCCTTGGCTCATGCCATCTGGGTAAATTCCAAGTTCTATAACCAACAATCTGTCACTTGAGCTGTTCTCCATCTTTTTCCAGAAGTTATCTATAACTTGTTCAAACCTCACTCTGTGACTGACCTCAGGTGTTCCTGTGGGAAGTTCTGCACTGCAACTGCAAGCAGCCAATCCACATCTCCCTGTGATAGCAACCAGGAACTCAACTCTGATAGGAATGACGACAGGTGAAGCCCTAGACCTCAGCAACCACACTTGCAGTTGCTCATTCTTTCCACATTCCTCTTCTCCTACTAGTTGGGATGGAGCAGGTGTCTAATTAACATTCCTTTGGATTCCTTGTTTGTTAGAAGTAAGGCTTGAGTTCCTGCTTTTAGGGCCTGGCACCCATACACTCTCAATTGTCCATTTCTTCGATCCCCAAATGTGGGCCAGAAGGGATCCCCAGAACTGAGACCAACAGACATAGCTGCTCCCAGTTCTTCCTGCCTAAAGATTCTCCTTAGAGATGCAGGCTTGGGACTCAGAAAACAAGGTGAGGGTTCTGTTCCTTCCCCCAGGGGATGCCTTGTGGATTCAGGCCATGAAAATCAGAAACCTTCCTCCTAGCTGTCCCTGGCTATTCAGCTTAATTCTTTACTCATGTTAGGTTTTGCCACTTCTTACATTGATTCTGCAGAGTTATTTTTGATTATTAATGAGTGGTATTAGGAGGGCATGGAAGCGTCACACCCAACCTACCATCTTTCCACAATGCATCTTCCCCATATTTTCTTAAAGTAAAATAAATCTTCCCTTATATTATTATGTTATATAATATATAATGTATTATTTATACATATAATATTATATTGTTATATTTATTATATTACATTATTCCCCCATGTCATACCTATTTTTTTTCAAAATGATATATACCCATATAAAGCCGCAACCCAATTATACTTTTCATACTCTCACCAAGACTGTTAGGGACCAGGGATATACATCTTCTATCTACTCCAAAGCAAAAACTTTCCTATGTTTTAGCACAAGGTATCTTCCACTGCATGGTGCCAATATATTTTCTCAACAAGGATGTGAGGAACTTTTAGTACAATGAAAAGCAATCTCCTATTTCCAATAGCACTTGTCCTTTGAGGGTACAGTAGCATCCCCCTCCATTTGATGATGAAAATTCTCAAATTTGACCATTCCTTGAACACCTTCCAAATCATATTTCATAGCTTTTACCAAATGATTACTAACTACCATCCCTCAACATTCCCAACCCAAAATTTCACCCTAACTCCACTGAAAATCCTCTATAATCCATATTCTATAGGCAATATACTTCTCATCATCTTAAAATAATTTCTCTCCCATTCCTTCCATTTACTAGCTCTTACTGAAACCTAAATTTTCACTGATGACACAGACTCCCTGATGACCCTTTTCATGATTGTTTCACCTTCATTCATTTTCCTCAGTTCAGTGGAGAAGATGGAGAAAGAAGTTGGAATACTCCTTGATATCCATTGCCTCTTCCAGTCATTCCTCCCTTCCTCTATTACTTAGTAACCTATCATCTTTGGAAGTTCATGTTATTCATATATACCATCCTATCAAAATCCTAGATGGTTTTTGTCTATAGATTCAATGATTATTTCCCTTCCTTCATCAATGAGTTTGATGCCTTGCTTACCATTTTTCTATCTTCTTCAACTCCTCTCCTCACCTCATAGTGTTCTTTTTTTCTAAATCCATAATGATTTTTCTTTAAAGGCACTCAATTAATCACCCATGAAGCTGGTTGTAACATTCAACTTGTTGTCACCCACAAATGTACAACTTCCATGTTACAGAATTCTGAAATCTAACTATAATATTTTTCTTCTTAACTCTCCCTCAACCTTCCCCTATATAGTCTTACTCTTCATCTCAACTATGAACTTTCATCCCTTAACTTTTTTATTCACTCCCAGGTTGTTTCCCCTTGTACTAGTCACTCCTCCTCTTTTCATATTGACTCCTTGGTGAAACAATCCAAATTACATGGAATTCTTTTCTTGAATCTCTAGTCCCCTTATCAGATTGCCAATTATAACCTGCCAAGTCTCCACCCTGGGTAATTTGAACATACCTGAAAGTAGAGAAAAAACCAGGAATCTTCTTACTTGATACATTACAAATTTATATTATTTAACATTAACTTGGCCCTTGCTTCTGCTAGTAAATTTTACCAAACCTCCCTTTTCAACTCATTTCTACACTATCCACAATCACTCTTCCTAACCCTTTTTCCCCTCTTCAAATATCCCAAGATTCCTTGCCCTTACTTTCTCAGCTGAGAACTTTGTCTCAAATTACACAGAAAAAAATTGTAGCTATTCTTCATGATCTCCTTTCTGTCCTCTCTTCCTCATATTCTATCACATACCTTTTGGTATTTTATCCTCCTTCATCCTCCTTTCACAGAATGAAGTGACCTTAGTCCTTACCAAGGTTCACTCCGCTACGTATTCAAACAATCCCATTCCCTTATGACTCCTCCAAT
The DNA here is from genome assembly GCF_016433145.1 of Gracilinanus agilis. Taxonomy (NCBI): domain Eukaryota; kingdom Metazoa; phylum Chordata; class Mammalia; order Didelphimorphia; family Didelphidae; genus Gracilinanus; species Gracilinanus agilis. Next base: position 366,472,410 of record NC_058132.1, read on the forward strand.
AGATTGCTCCCTCTTTCATCCTCAGTCTTTCACTTATGTTCATTCTCATCCAATCTACTGGCTTATTTTCTATTACCTACACATATTGTCTTCCTGTCTATTACCTGCCATTGTCTTCTTTATCTGTAAACACAATGAACAAAAACAATTTTAAAAAAATCTTGCTTGATTCTTCTAGACCTATTATTTATTGTCTTCTATCTTTTCTAAATTTTGCAACTAACCTCATAACAAATTCCTTCTAAAATGGCTGCTTCTATATTCTCTCATCTCAGTCTCTTAACACCCTATAATCTGACTTCCTACCTTATTATTCCTGGTATCTCAGAAATTACTTCCTATCCTTTAGTTGCCAAATTCAGTGGCTTTTTTCAAACGTTATTCTTTTGGATTCTTGTGCACCCACTGACAGTATAGATCATTCTTCCCTTCTTTGTACTTTCTTGAATCTAGGTTTTGGGGATAATTCTCTCTCTTGGCTTTTCTCATACCTATATGACTAATATATTTCTGTCTCATTTGCTGGGTTCTCAACCAGACATGCCCTCTATCCAACAATGTCCATCAAGGTTTTGTCCTGGATCCATTTTTCTTCTCCCTTTTTACTAATTCACTTGATAATCACATCAATTTAACTAACTTCTTTATAATGATGCTCAAATCTAAATTGGTTCACTTGAAACCTCATATCTCCCACCTTTCACACATGAAATTAGATTTCCAGTAGACATCTCATATTCAATATGTCTTAAACAAAATTCATTGCTTTTGCCTCTAAACCCTACTGCCCCAAATGTCCCTTTTACTATACTATACTAAGTAAGAATATCTTATCAGTTTCTCAGTCTTGCCACCTGGGAATCATCCCAGATTCCTCAATATTTCTCATCCTTACATATCCAAGATTTTGGGATTAGAAAATTCTGGGAAGATGGTGGCTTAGACAGAACAAATCCTAAAACCTCTGCACCTTTACAGAAAGAGATAGAAAACAATGCACTTTGAGAAGAAAGAGGAACAAATCTAAAAATGGGACAGAATAGGGGGAAAGCTACTGCTGCACAACTAAAGAGGTACACCTAGAAAAAGGCTTCAATCTCAAGGTTTAAGCCTCAGCATAGTTTAAGAAGTAGGGACTAGTCCAAACAATACAAGCTAAATACCAACAATTGGAAAGACAAAAAGTCTTCAGAGGGCAGAGAGAGTAACTACAAACCTCCATTGCCAGCTGAGGGAAGATCTTAAATCAAATATCATTAAATATATCTGCTCAAACTAGCAGAACAGAAAAGGAACAAATATGAGTAAAAGACAGAAAAAGAGAAAATAAATGACAATCGATAGCTTCTTTCAAGAAAGTGAAAAGAGAGCAAATGAAATAGAAAAAGAAGAGGAAGAAGTTCCAGCAAGTTGGCTTTGGAAGATCTCAAAATTCAATTAACTCAAGAACTTAAGGAACTAAAAAAGCAATCAAGAGAGGCAAGAGAGGCTGAAGACAATTTGAAAAAGGAAATCCATGAATTAAAATGAGAAAATACAGTCTTAAAAGCCATAATTGGCCAGCCTGAAAATGCAGTAAGCAAAGCAAAAGATGATCTACAAAGAAAATCAGACCAGAAGGAGAAGGATGACCAAAAAGCTAGAGATGAAATTCAGTCTTTAAAAAACAGAGCTCAACAACTAGAAGCAAATGACTTCACAAGGCAGCAAGAATATATAAAACAAAATGGGAAAAAAAATGAAAAATTTGAGGAGAATATGAAATGCCTCATTGATTCAACCAAAGATCTGGAGAACAGAGCTAGAAGAGACAATTTAATAATTATTGGTTTACCAAAACATCATGATAAAAGAAAAAGTTTAGATATCATCCTATAAGGAATTATCAGAGACAATTGTCCTGACATTCTCAAATAAGAGGGAAAAGTGGAAATTGAAAGAATCCACATGTCACCTCCTATATTTAATCCACAACTAGCAACCTCCAGTAATATTATAGCCAAATTAAAAAACTACCAGACCAAGGGAAAATATTACAAGCTGCTAAAAAGAAATCATTCAGGTATCAGGGAACCACATTTAGGATAATGTAAGGAGAAAAAGGGGTTTTATGTGTTCAATATGTTAAAAGATGGTTGCCAGAGGATTGAACTATTATCATTCTTCAATTAAGAATAATTGCAAGTCAAAATTGACTTTTATAGAAGTTTATTTACAATTAGGAAGAGAGAGAAAATAAGGAAATGAGAATCTAACCCAGTATGTAATTATTACGATCCTCTAATTAATCTAGGTAGAACTTATTTAACTCTCAGCTGAAAGTCAGAGGGCCAGAGGCTCTCTATTAAGGAAGTTCCTTAAGAGAAGTTCAGGAAGATTCAGTCAGTCTTTACACTCACCACGTGGAATTCAAAGAAGATATTTAAAGCAGTCTCACCAGGGTCTCAACATTCCAACACTCCTCCATGAACCAGAAAAAGTCCTTCACCAGAAGCTCTCACCCACCAAAAACCCTCTCACTCATTCCACTCCCTCTTTTTAAAGGGGTCATTTATGCATCACTCTAGCAATCCTGGGTTATGGACCTCCCAGAATTAGAGGTGTTCTCACCTTTGGTGATTAAATCTAAAGAGGACAGTGTATACTTAATCTAATTATCCCAATAACACAGGATCTGACTGTATCAACATTGAAGGGCTGGAAGGAATGGAACATAATATTCCAGAAAGAAAGAGAACTGGGTCTACAACCAAGAATCAACTATCCAGAAAAAACTGACTATACTATTGCAGGGGAAAGTATGGTCATTCAATAAAATTGAGGACTTCCAAGCATTCATCAAGAAAAAACTGGATTTAAACAGAGAGTTTGCTGTCTAAACACAGAACTCAAGAGAATCACTATAAGGTAATTAAGAGAATAGTGGGAGGGGGAAAATCTTTTCTTTAAGGGGCCTAATAAGTTGAATCAATTTGTATCTCAAGAAGATATTGGCAATATTAAAAATTGTTATTACCAACAGGGTAACTAGAAGAAATTTACATAGAGGGAACAGTGACAAACTGTATAGGATGAAATGTCAAGCTATATATACATATATATATATATATATGTATGTATGTACAAATGTATAAATATATACAAAACTAGAGGGGTCAAGAAGGTAATATTAAGAAAAATAGGAAAACAAACAAAATGGAGCAAATTTATATTCCATAAAGAATTGTGTGGGACCAACAGGGAAGAATAACAATATACTGTAAAGGTAAAGAGGTTGGAGAAAGGAAATATTTAATACTTAAGTGCACTGAAATCAACTTAAAGAGGGAAGAACAATCAGATCCATTGGGGAAAAGAATTGATTCCCACCCTATAGACAAGTAGTAGGGTAACAAAAGGACTGGTGGAGAGGGAAGTAATACTAGGAAGGGAGAGGGTGGGGTTAGGGTAGCATAAAAAGATCCTAAGGAAGAATAAGAGGGGAATAAGAAGGGAGTGGGGAGAAAGTGAAGCACAGTAAGGGAGGGGATTAGGGGAACTGATTAAAAAAACACTGGTATAGAAGGAAATAGTGAAAGAAGAAAGAACAGGACAAGGAGAGAGAATCAAAATTTCTGGAAATACACAGTTGATAATTTTAACAGTGAATGTGAATGGAGTGAACTCACCCATAAAAAGGAAGCAAACAGCAGAGTTGATTAGAAACCAAAATCCTACCATATATTGTCTACAAGAAACACACATTACACAGGCAGACATACATAGAGTAAAAATGAAAGGATGGAGCAAAACCTATTGGGCTTCAAATGAGAAAAAAAACACAAGTGTTGCCATCATGATCTCTGACAGAGTCAAAGTAAAAATAGATATGGTTAAAAGAGATAGGGAAGGTAACTACATCCTAACAAAAGGAAGTATAAACAATGAAGAAATATCAGTACTCAAAAGCATGCATCCAATGGAATAGATTCCAAATTTCTAAAGGAGAAATGAAATAGATAGCAAAAACTATACTAGTGGGGGATCTCAAACTTCCCCTGTCAGATCTAGATAAAAGAAACAAAAAAATAAATAAGAAAGAGATAAGAGAGGTGAATGAAACCCTAGAAAAATTAGTTAATAGACATATGGAGAAAAATAAATAGGGACAAAAAGGAATACACCTTCTTTTCAACAGCACATGGAACATTCACAAAGACAGACTATGTAATAGGGCATAGAAACATGGCAAACAAATGCAAAAAATCAGAAATAATAAATGCAACCTTATTAGATCATAATGCAATAAATATAGTTATTAATAAGAATACATGGAGAGGCAAACCAAAAATTAATTGGAAACTAAATAATATGATTCTCCAAAATAAATTAGTGAAAAAACAAATCATAGAAACAATAATTTTTTGAAGACAATGACAATGATGGGACTACTTACCCAAACCTATGGGATGCAGCCAAAGCAGTTCTAAGGGGGAAATTTATATCACTGAATACATACATTAACAAATTAGGGTGGGCAGAGATTAATGAATTGGGCATGCAACTTAAAAAACTAGAAAATGAACAAATTAAAATCCTCAGATGAAAACTAAATTAGAAATATTAAAAATCAAAGGAGAATTTAATAAAATCAAAGTAAAAGGACTATTGAATTAATAAATAAGACTAGAAGCTGGTATTTTGAAAAACAGATAAAATAGACAAAGTATTGGTCAATCTAATAAAAAAGGAAAGAAGAAAACCAAATTAACAGTATCAAAGACGAAAAGGGAGACCTCACCTCTAATAAAGAGGAAATTAAGGCAATCATTAAAAACTATTTTGCCCAATTATATGGCAATAAATATAGCATTCTAGATGATATGGATGAATATTTACAAAAATTTAAATTGCCTAGATTAACAGCAGAAGAAATAGAATACTTAAATAATCCCATATCAGGAAAAGAAATTGAACAAGCCATCAAAGATCTCCCTAAGAAAAGAATCACCAGGACCTGAAGGATTCACAAGTGAATTCTATCAAACATTCAAAGAACAACTAATCCCAATACTATACAAATTATATGATATAATAAGCAAATAAGGAGTCCTACAAAATTTCTTTTATGGTGCTAATATGGTACTGATCCTAAAGCCAGGTAGATTGAAAACAGAGAAAGAAAACTACAGACCAATCTCCCCAGTGAACATAGATGCAAAAATCTTAAATAGAATACTAGCAAAGAGATTCCAGCAAGTAATTAAGAGGGCTATCCATCATGATCAAGTGGGATTTATACCAGGAATGCAAGGATGGTTTAACATTAGGAAAACCATCCACATAATTGACCATATGAACAAGCTAACAAAGAAAAACCCTGATTATCCCATATAGCCAAGATTTTTACAAGACCTATCCATTTTCTTTCTTTTTTTTTGTATTTAGCTTTTTATTTTTCAAGAAACTTGTAGGAACAATTTTAGAAAATTGTTTTCTAAAATGTTGTCATTCGTATTCTGTCCCTTCCTCGACACCACCTGCCCTGAGGCACTATGTAGTCTAAAATTTATTTTATAATAGATGAAATTGTTTAATATATGAAATAGTTTCATGTTCTTTATGCCATGATATAAGAGTTATATCATACAAACAATAAAAATCTCATGAAGGAAATAAAGTGAAAGATGACATGCTTTGATCTGCAGACTCCAACAATTCCTCTTTAACTATGGATAGCTTTTTTTTCATGAATCTGCATGGTCTATCTTAAACATTGCTTCCCTGATAATAGTTTAGTCATTCACAGTTGATGATCATATAATACTTCTACTACTGTGTACACTGTTTTCCTGGTTCTGCTCACTTCACTTTGCATCAGTTAATTTAATTCTTTCCAGGTTTTCCTAAACTCATCCTGCTTATCATTTTTCACGGCAAAATAGTATTCATTACAGTCATATATGGAAACTTTTTCAGCCATTGCCCATTCAATTGATACAACCATAGTTCCCAATTCTTTATCACTGTGAGAAGAAAAACAACTGCTTGAACACATGGACTGATGGAAATATTATTTGGGACATAGATGCTAAATGATCACTCTAGTCCAACTATTAATAATATGGAATTAGGTCTTAATCAATAATACATGTAAAACCCAGTAGAATTGTGTGTCAACTACAGCAGGGTGGGAAAATTTCATGGAGAGGGAAAGAACATGAACCATGTAACCATGAGAAAATATTCAAAATTTTAAATTTAAAAAAATAACTGAACAACAACAACAAAAAAAGCTGCTATTTTTTTTTTGTACTGGCAGGTCCTTTCTCTATATTCCTTTGGATACAAAGTCAGCAAAAACTTTACTGGATCAAAGGGTAAGCAGAATTTAATGGCTTTTTATTTGTGGTTCCATAGTGCTCTTCTGAATCTTTATATCAAGTAGCAGTTTTTAAGTCAGTGTCCCAATTTTCCCACATCCTCTCCTTTTATCATTTTCGGTTTTGCTCATATTAACCAATCTCATACGTATCAGATAAATTGTTTAAATTTTCATTTAACTTCTATTTCTATAATAAATAGAGAATTTGAACACTTTTAAAAAGATTAATTTCTTCCTCTGATAACTGCTCATTCATATTCTTTAACCATTTATTCACTTGGGGAATATTTTGTACTCTTATAAAATCAGATCCATTTTTCATATATATTTGAGAAGAGACCTTTATCAGAAACTCTTGCAATAATTTTTTTTCCCTAATTTGTTCTTTCCCTTCTAGTCTTGGTTATGTTGGTTTTGTTTGTACAAAACTTTTGGATTTGATGTAATCAGACTTACCAGTTTCATTTTTGTTATATTTTCTTTGACTTATTTGATCACAAATTATTTCCTTATCCTTAAGTCTGACAGGTAAACTTCCATGTTTCCCTCATTTGTTCATGGCATTACCCTTTATTTCTAGAACAAGTATCCATTTTGACTTTAACTTTGTGTATAGTATTAGATGTTAGTCTATGCCTAGTTCTAACCATATTGTTTTCCTAGCAGGTTTTGTCAAATATTGAGTTCTTCCCCCAATAGTTTGGATCTTGGGTTTATCAAACCCTAGGTCACTATAATCATTAACCACAAAGTGTGGGCTGCCTACGCTTTCCCACTGATATGCTTGTCTTTCTTAGAAAACATAAGTTTGTTTTGATGATCATAGCCTCATATCATAGATAAAGATTTGGTATCTTTAGGTCTCTTTCCTTAATTATTTTTTTATTAATCTCTTTGATATCCTTGATCTTTTATTCTTCCAGATGAATTTTGTTATTATTTTCTCTAGTTCTAGGGAATATTTTTTGTATAGTTTGATTGACATAGCACTGAATAGGTAGAAGAATTTAATGAGAATTGTCATTTTTATTATTTTCATTTGGCTTATCTATAAGCAATTAATATTTTTCCAGTTGTTTAGGTCTGACTTTATTTGTGGGAAAAATGTTTTGTAACAGTGTTCATATAGTTGCTGATTTTATTTTGACATATACATCCTAAGGTATTTCATATTGTCTGTAATTAAGTTATCTTCTTATTTTAGAAAAAAAACATTTACCTTCCATCTTAGATTCAATTGGTTCTCAGGTACAGGAGTGGTAAAGTCTAGGCAATGGGTGTTAAGTGATTTGTCCCGTGATTCAAAGCTAGGAAGTGTTTGAGAACAGATTTGAAACCAGGACCTCTAATCTCTAGGCCTGACTTCAGCCATAATCTTTTTTGGGAAAGGTTTGAGTTTTTCCTCATTACAAATCATGCTTGCTGATGCTTTTAGAAAAATAGCATTTATCACTTTAAAAAGGCTCTTTTTATTCCAATACTTTCTTGTGTTTTTATAAGAACTAGTTGTCATATTTTGTCAAAAGCTACCTCTACATCTATTAGAATAATCATATGTAGATTGGCTAACATGACAGCAAAAGAAAGTAATAAATGTTGGAGGGGATGTGACAAAATAGGGACATTAAAGCATTGCTGGTTGAGTTGTGAATTGATCCAAACATTCTGAATGGCAATTTGGAACTATGCCCAAAGGACTTTTAAAGACTGCCTACCCTTTGATCCAGCCATGCCCCTGCTGGGTTTATACCTGAAAGAGATAATAAGGAAAAAAGACTTGTACAAAAATATTTAGAGCCATGTTCCTTGCGGTGGCAAAAAATTGGAAAATGATGGTATGTCCTTTGATTGGGGAATGACTAAACAAATTGTGGTATTAGTTGGTGATGTAATACTATTATGCTAAAAGGAATAATGAACTGGAGGAAATCCATGTGAACTGGAATGACCTCCAGGAATTGATGCAGAGTGAAAAGAACAGAACAAGAGAACATTATGCACAGAGACAGAGACACTGTGGCACAATGGAATTTTGTAATGGACTTCTCTACTCACAGCAATGATTCAAATCCAAATATATTTCTGAGAGACCTATGAGAAAGAAAGCTATTCATATGCAGAGAAAGAACTGTGGGAGCATAAACATAGAAGAAAAACAACTGCTTGATCACATGGGTCAATGGTGATATTATTGGGGATGTACACTATAAATATTCACCCAACTGCAAATATCAATAACATGGAAATAGGTCTTCATCAATGACCCATGTAAAACTAAGTGGAATTACTAATTGGATATGAGAGGAGAGTTGAAGGAGAGGAGGGAAAGAACATAAATCATGTAACCATGGAAAAATTCTCTTAATCAATTAAATAAATTTTTTAAAAAAGATAATCATATGGTTTATTTCAGTTTTTATTAAGATGAACAATTATGATGATGATTTTCCTAATATTGAGCAATCTCTGTATTACTGGTACAAAATCCTAGTGAACACGAGGTATGATTCTTGTGATACAAAGATGTAATCTCCTGTATTTTATTTAAAAAGATTGCATCAGATGGCAGAGACTTCCGGGGTAAGATGGCGGCAGAGTAGAAACACCTTGCTTAACCTCTCTTAACACACACATATAAGACTCCTCAAGAAGACATAAAAACAAATCCAGATGAACAAAGGGACTCCACAACAAGGCAGAGCATTGAAGGTATGTGGAATTGGGGCATTTCCGTTCTACAAGGGGGTGAAACAGCTACCACTAAAACGTGAGCTAAACAACCCCTTCCCGCCCCCTACCACCTACAGTGCCAAAGCCAGCGCAAAGAGTTAGAGCAATTTTGGGGCATTCATTAAGTCCTTGACAGCCACCTGGGAACACCAGGGCCTGCTCCAGAGAGCAGCAAGAATTAAGATCCCAATAGGCTGTAAGAGGGAGATTTTAAATATTATATGGATATATATTTAAGATGTGGCCGCCAGGAATCAATAATTCAGATTGATTACATAATTAAAGTAGACCAAAGCTTTTTTCTGGGTTAAGATGGCGGCAGAGTAAAAAACAGCTCTTAACCTCTCCTGACCAAAACATATAAGACTCCTCAAGGAGACATAAAAACAAACCCAGTCGAACGGAGGGACCACACAATAGGGCGCAGTGTGGAAGGTACGTGGAATTGGGGAATTTCCATGCTATAAAGGGGTAAAACAGCTCTCACTAAATCGCGGGCTGAGCAACCACCCCACCCTCCACCCCCTCAACACACACCATCTATAACGCCAAAGCCAGCTAAAAAGAAATAGAGCAAGTTTGGGGTACCCATTGAGTCATTGGCAGCTCCAGGGCCTGTTCCTGAGAGCAGCAAGATTTAGAACCCCAAAAAGCTAAAGAACGCGCACGGACTCTGAGTGCAGGTGCAGAGCACAGGGCACAGAGCATGGGTGCAGGTGGAGGAGGACACAGGCACGCGCATGAGCAAAGGCTCTGAAACCCTGAATGGGGAAACAGTGCAGAGGGGTATACGACTGTGGAAGCAGCGCCCTGAGACTTGTAAAGGAACCTCCAGCAGAGGACCAAGCAAGGGGGTCCAACAGGGGGCTTGACCTTGAGAAAAACCAGAACTCAGACCTCAGGACCCAAAAGACCTCAGACAGACCCTGAGCGCAAGGATAAAGCTGAGAGGCTGCTGGGATAACAATGGCTACCCAGAATCAGGAAGCTCAGATGAGAAAGATTAACAAGAAAAAGAAATCTTTAACACTTGACAACTTTTACACAGAGAAAATCCAGACAACCGAGCAAATAGAGGGGGAGAACAAACAAGCATCCAGACCCTCCCAAAATAATAATGAAAACTGGTCACAAGCTCTTGAAAAGTTCAAAACTGAGATGACGAGAAAGATGAAAAAGATTTGGTTAGAGAAATGGGAAATAGCTCAAAACGAAATCAGGCAAGAAAATAACTGTTTAAAAGGCAGAATTTTGCAATTGGAAAGTGAGGCTCAGAAATCAAATGAACTGATAAGCAAAGTGAACACCAGAAATGACCAGATTGAAAAGGAAAACCAAAAGATCATAGCCGAAAACCAAAAGATCATAGCCGAAAATCAAAAGATTATAGCTGAAAACCAGTCCCTAAAGGTTAGAATTGAGAAATTAAAAGCTAATGATCTCTCAAGACAACAAGAACAAATAAAACAAAGTCAAAAGACTGAAAAAATAGAAGGAAACATGAAATATCTCAATGAGAAAGTGACAGACCAAGAAAACTGGTCTAGAAGAGACAATTTGAGAATCATTGGTCTTCCAGAAAAACCAGAAATTAATAGAAACCTGGACTCCATACTAAAAGAAATTATTCAGCAAAATTGCCCTGAAGTCCTACAACAAGAGGGCAATATAGACATTGAAAGGATCCATAGATCACCCTTGACACTCGACCCAGAAAAGACAACGCCCAGGAATATAATTGCCAAATTTAAGATCTTCTAAGTAAAAGAAAAAATCTTACAAGAAGCCAGAAAGAGACAATTCAAATATCAAGGAGCACCAATCAGGATCAAACAGGATCTGGCAGCCTCCACGCTAAAAGACCGCAAGGCTTGGAATATGATATTCAGAAAGGCAAGATAGCTGGGCCTGCAACCATGGATCAACTACCCATCAAAATTGACTATGTACTTCCAGAGGAAAGTATGGGCGTTCAACAAAATTGAAGATTTCCAAGTATTTGCACAGAAAAGACCAGGGCTAAATGGAAAGTTTGATATCCAATCAGAAAAATTGAGAGAAACATGAAAAGGTAAATAAGATACAGAGGGGAAAGAAAGAAAACTCATAACTTTTAAATTTGCCTTTTTAAGGGCCTCAGTAAGATCTAATTATCTGTATTCCTATGTGGAGAAATGCTATGTATAATTCTCTGTAGTGAACTCTATTCACCATTATAGTATTCACTATTATAGTAATCAGAAGAATAATTCACAGGGAGAGGATGGAATAAAAATGGTCTAAGATGATATGGAGGTTGGGAAAGAGGGGGGTGAATAGTAGGGGACACCAAGAGAAACTTGAGTGAATAAGAAAAATAGGATATTATATTACACACAAAGAGGGCATGGGAAGGAGAGGGGACAAATACTATTATAAGAAGGAGAGGAAGAGAGCATTACCTTACTCTCAGTGTAATCAACCCGGAGAGGGAAGAGTAGCTATACTATCCATTGGAATATAAAACTCTTATCAAAACCCTACTGAGAAAGTCAGAAGGCATAAATCAAGGTGAGCAGGGGAGTGAAGAGGTCAAAAAAGGGAGGGGAGAAGAAGGAGGAAGGAATTCATTAGACCTTTAAAAGCAAAAGGAGGGGAATAATAAGGGAGGGGGTAGAAAGGGAAGTTAGTCAAGGGAGGGGATAAGGGATAGGGTCTTAATTGCAAACCACTGGTTTAAAAGGAAATAGTTTAAGGAGAAGGGGTAGAAATAGGGGAGGATACAAAAGTGTCAGCAAATGAGCAACTTATAATTATAAGTCTGAATGTGAATGGGATAAACTTGCTCATAAAACGGAAGCAAATAGCAGAGTGGATTAGAAACCCAAATCCTACCATATGTTGTTTACAAGAAACACATATGAGGTGGGTGGACATACACAAGTTTAAGGTTCAGGGCTTGAGCAAAATCTTTTGGGCGTCAAATGAGAAAAAGAAGGCAGGAGTAGCTATTATGATTTCTGACAAAGCCAAAGTACTGATTAAAAGCAGTATAAACAATGAGGAAATAACAGTACTCAATACATATGCACCAAATGGTATAGCATCCAAATTCATAAAGGAGAAACTGGCAGAGCTCAAGAAGGAAATAGATAGTAAAAC
>NC_058132.1:366494351-366531194 GCF_016433145.1 Gracilinanus agilis
AAATTACCACACCAATGCAACCACCAACAATTTGGAAATAGGTCTTGATCAAGGACACATGTCAAAACCAGTGGAAATGTGCATTGGCCATGGGTGGGGGGAGTGCGGGGGGCGAAGGGGAAAGTAGGAGCATGAATCATGTAACCATGTTAAAAATGATTATTAATAAATGTTTAATAAAAAATAGATCCATCAATTCCCATATTTTCTAATATTTTAATAGGAATAAATGATGTATTTTTCAAAAGCTTTTTCTGTGTCTTCTGAGAAAATCACATGATTTTTGTTGGTTTATGTCATGGTTGTAGTGAATTATGCTATTAGTTTTCCTAATATGGAGTCAGGCCTGCATTCCTGGAGTAAAACCCACCTGGTCATAGTGAATGATCTTTGTCATAAATTGCTGGAGTCTCCTTCCTAGTATTTAAAATTCTACATATATATATATGTGTGTGTGTGTGTGTGTGTGTGTGTGTGTGTGTGTGTGTGAAATTGGTCTACAGCTTTCTTTGGTTTTGTCTTTCCTGGTTTAAGTATCAGTAACGTGTCTGTGTCATAAAATTAATTCTGTGGGATTCCTTCTTTGCCTATTTTTCCAGATAGTTTATATGGTATTGGAATTAATTGTTATTTAACTTTTTGGTAGAATTCACTTGTAAATCCTTCTGGTCCTGGGAATTTCTTATTGGGGAGTTCATTTATAGCTTGTTCAATTTCTTTTTCTAAGATTAATAAAGTATTCTATTTCCACTTCTGTTAATCTAAAGAGTTTATAGTTTTGTAAATATTCATTTATTTCAGTTAGATTGTCAGTTTTATTGGCAGATAGTTGGGTGAAATAACTGCTAATAATTGCTTTAATTTTCTCTTCAATAGTGGTGATTTTACTGTTCTTATTTTTTTATAATTATAATTTTGTTTTCTTCTTTTTAATCAAATTATCCTGTGGTTTTTCTATTTTATTGTTTTTTTTTCATAAAACCAACTTCTTGCTTTATGTATTAGTACAATGATTTTCTCACTTTTAATTTTATTAATCTTTCTCCTTTGACTTTCAGGATTTCCAGTTCAGAGTTTAATTAGGGATTTTTTAAATTTAAATTTTTTAGATTTTGAATATTTTCCCATAGTTACATGTTTCATGTTCTTTCTCTCTCTCCCAACCCCCCCCCAGACCCCCATAGCCAATTCTGATGAGAGTGACTTTTAAGCTTTGCCCTCTACCCCTTTGTAAACCTCTTCTTTACCAGTCTCTTTTATGTGAGATTATGCTCCCCACTTTTCCTCTCCCTCCCCCCTTCTCTCAGTTCATCCCTCTTTTTCATCCCTCAGTTTTGTTTTTTTTAAATCATCTCCTCATTGTCATCTAGTTTGGAGAGGAATTTGGGAGAGCTTAGTTGAGCACTTCTCTACTCCACCATGTCCACCTCTTGGTTTAGATCCTCTTTCAAGAATGTATAGAAAGGTAAATTAGATGATCTTATAGCTTGATAAGTATGGTGGGTTTACAGTCTTCCCTTGCATAGAAAGTGCCCACATTAAGTTCAAAATTTTTTTGATGTATAGATTCAGTGATGCCTTCAGTCATTATTGAGGTGTGTGGGACTATTTATCCACTATGTTAAGTTTTCTAAACTACTATACTTTTAATTAGCATCCAGTTTTATTTCTATTCTGTCTTTTCAAGTGTCACTTGTGGTTTCTTCTTGCTTTCATTTTTCTGTTTCTACTTCTAATCTGATGGGTAACAATATACCCAAGCTTATTAAACTTTTATGTTAAATATAACAACTTTTATTATAGTCCTGAATACTTTTCCTATATTGAACAACCTGCACGAGCTTTATGTCAGATGTTTCAAATTCTCAAAGGGCTTTTCCTTTGATTTCTGGATGTTAGCAGTATTCTGGAGAACTGAAGTTATCCAGCATTACTGTATTGTGTAGTGATTTCTTATGTCAAAAGATTATTATCAGTTCATCTAATTTACATGGAGTAGGGTAATAATAATAAAAATATAAGATAAACTTTTTATAAAATTAACTAATTGGTCTTTAAAAAATGGGAGTCACCCTGCCCAACCTCTGAAGAAATTTTGAGGAAAACCTTCTCCTTCAAAAAAATAGCCCAGGGGGCAGCTGGGTAGCTCAGTGGAGTGAGAGTCAGGCCTAGAGACAGGAGGTCCTAGGTTCAAACCCGGCCTCAGACACTTCCCAGCTGTGTGACCCTGGGCAAGTCACTTGACCCCCATTGCCCACCCTTACCAATCTTCCACCTATGAGACAATACACCGAAGTGCAAGGGTTTAAAAAAATAGCCCAAAGTAGAGTTTAGATAGTGAATAAGTTTGCTCATTGTTCCTTAATTGTGAAAGGTAGAATGGTGTAGTTCAATGTCCAAAATACCTCCATTATATTGGTAAATTCTAAGTGAGGGATTTATAGAAAACTATGACTAACTTAAGAAGTACAAGAGGATTTCCATTTGTTCCAGTGGAAGGAGTATCTGGCACCCCATCAGAGTATAAATATAATAGCTTGGAGCTAGTCAGAAGCCAAAGAGACAATTCATAGCCTGATCATTTAGGGGCTTGGTGGCTTTGCACTTTTATTCAGCTTATTTGAACCTCAGTTTCATTTGCCAAATGATGATGATACTGCTTGTGTAAATATAAAATTATCATAAAGGCCAAATATGATAGTATAAGTGAAGAATTTGTCATTTTATATGAACTTTTGTTCTCATTTCCTGGGAAATTATATATCTTGCAGAATTGAATTAAAATTTTGTTTTGCAATGTCCTGATCTTTCTTGCAAAGAAATTTGCTTATTAAAATGTTTTCCAAATTAAAAAAAAAGATTGCATCAGTATTCATTAGGGACCTTGGTCTATTATTTTCTTTTTTCTGTTTTAACTCTTTCTGATTTAGGTATCAATAGCATACTTGTGTAATAAAAATAATTTTTTAAAAGTCCTTCTTTCCCTACTTTTCCAAAGAGTTTATATGGTATTAGAGTTAGTTGTTATTTGAATGTTTGGTAAAATTCACTCGTGAATCCATTTAGCCCTGAAGTCTTTTTCTTAAGGAATTATTTGGTGGCTTATTCAATTTCTTTTTTATGTGATAAGGTTATTTATTCTCTTTCATCTTTTGATAACCTGGCAGTTTAAATTTGTGTAAATATCCATTTATTTCTTTTACGTTTAAATAATTTATTGGCATAAACTTGGGCAAAATAACTGAACTTCATTGGATGTGCTTTTGCTTTTCATAATGGTAATTTGTTTTTTATTTCTTTGTTTTTAATCAAATTTAACAATGATTGGCTTGTTTTATTTTTTCTCATAAAACCAGATCCTTGTTTTAATTATTATTTAAATGGCTTTCTTACTTTCAGTTTCATTAATCTCTCTTGATTTTCATTTTTCACACTTTGATGTTTAATTGAGGATTTTAAATTCATTCTTTTTCCAGTTTTTTTTAGTTGCATGACTAATTCATCATTTGCTTTCCCTATTTTATTTATATAAGAATTTAGAGAGATAAATTTCTGCTTCAGGAAAACTTTGGCTATATGGCATAAATTCTGATATGGTCTCTTCTCATTGTAATTCTCTTTAATGAAATTATGGTTTGTTTCTATGATTTTTACCTTAATCCATTCATTCTTTATGATAAAATGATTAAATTTTCCATTAATTTTTAGACTTACTCTTATTGTTGGCTAAAATTAATTTTATTGCATTATAGTCTAACAGGATACTTTTCTAATGATTGTAAGTTTTTTCTGGACTACTTTGTCAATTTTTTGTGAAAGCTCCGTTTACCAATGAGAAAATATATATTTCTATTTCCATTTACTTTTCTCCAGAGGTTTATCTTATGAAACTTTCCTTAAGTTCTATTTTACCTCCTTAAATTCATGATTGTTTTTTGTATTGCTTTATTTTCATTATCTAATTCTGAGACTGAAAGCCTAATTTCCCCCTTTTTTTCTCACTTATATGTTTTAGTATCGATTTTGAGTCACGGAGACCACTGCTACTTAGATTTTCTTAAATGGTCTTTTAATTAATATTTAAAAATTAAGAAATAGAGCCTTCAGAGAATTTTAATGATTATATTCCTTAAACTCTTTTAGTTACGAACTTTCTCTAATTTAATTATGTCCATTTTTATCCTGTATAGACCTTGATTTGTACAGATTTGATTTGCATACTGTTATAGAGGACTTGGAAAGATGTAATATGGGGATTAGGAGAGTGTAATATGAGATTAGGTAGGATGTAATATGAGGCTGAAGCTAGGGGTAATAACTTGTAGGATCAGGGAATAAGACAAGGCAAGGGACCCAAGGCTGGAGGTAATCAAGGGAATAGACTATGTAGTAGGGAAGTTAAGGCAATATAGGGGATGAGGAAGGTTCAGTGATGAAGGATGGTAGTTGAAGTGGTAGGAGTAATAAGGGAATGTCTGAGTTCAGGGAGTATAACACTGAGGTAACAAGGGTTTCAAGGTAGAGGATGAATTAATCTAAGCAGACAAACAGCAGCAAGGAAATACAGACTGGGACTTAAGTTAAAGACAAAATGCTGAAGGGAAATAGACTGATCCCCCTATAGGACACTATACAGCCAAGTTAGAATCAGCCAAGACAGATTGAAATTGACTACAGGCTTTAGTCAGTTTCACAGGAAGGGACTTGTATTGAAGTTATACTTCCTTCAAAATGGATAACCTCAGCTTCCCTCAAACCCAGAGAGTATGTTGTTTCTCTTCCTCTTCCTCCCTCTCTTACTAATTAACTAATGAAGTAGCCAAAAGATTTTGTTTAAATACAAAGGGGTTTATTGTCTTCTAGGATATATTGACAGGGTAAAGGATCAAGGAAGCTCTAACAGCCACTTAGAGAAATCTCAGGTGGGGGAAGGGAAGCAAGAAGGTGAGACTGAGAAAGGACCTGCCTTTACTCAGCTCTCAAGGTGATTTTGAAATCAAAAGTGATTAGGAAGTTGGATACAAAGACTCAATAAATAATTTGTTGCCAGGCTAACACTAACTATCACAGATTTGAACTAACTCTCCGATTCACTCTCCTATTCACTCTTCCCAGACATTCAGGTAAGGGAAATGAAGGTAGGAAATAAGGTAGGGTAGGAAATTCAAAGGATTTATCTAAATTAACAAATCTCAAAGAAACTGCAAATCTAAGCTAGGTTTCAATCTCAAGAAAGGAGCTCAGCTGGACCCTGGTTCCCTCCACGAGTTCCCAGGTCCAACTGAGACTTCCAAGATTCTAAAACCTCTTAACTGACATAAGAACTCAGCCAAAGCCTGCAAAATTGTTATGTCCCCCTCTCGATATCACAATAGTTATTCCATCTAGACTTTAATTTGGGGGGGCAGGAATTATCTTTAGCTATTTTTGTATCCATGGACCTTAGCAAAGTTCTTGGGAAAGGGAGCATTTAATGAATGTTGAAAGATTGATTGATCAAAGAAATATTTGTTGAGATATTTGAGACTGAATTTCCTAAGATTTTTTTTTGGATCTCTGAGTTTCTAAATTTCATTATACTTTTTTTCTTTGTAACTATTTTTTAAGTAATTTAGTTTTGGGGGTATACATTGGAAGGAAGGCTTCACTCTTTACATATCTTATCTAATTTAAATCTCTTTTGCCTAGATTTGTAAGACATCTGGCAAGTATATTCTTACTAGGTTTTCTTAGGTCTATTACACCTTTTTCAAGGAATATTTTCTTCCTTTATTTTAAGCTGTGATCCAGAATTGCAAATTCCATTCTCAGACATCATCATCTTACCCAGATGTTCTTTTTAAAAACTAAATATTCTCTTCTGCAACCCTTTCTTTTAATGATGATCAAAATAGCAACCTCTATCTCTAAAGTGTTCATTTTTTTGCCCAAGCATTCATAACCATTGACTATATATTTGAAGGAAAAAAATCTATCTCCCAAAATACAATAAAGAATTGGCAATGGTAGAAGGATGATAGACACTGACTTTTGCAGAAACACTTCTTGGCCATATAAATCATTAGAAGTGGGGAGCGATTATCTGACTTTGATAGGTCTTTGGTATCTCTAATACATTACTAGACAGTTGAAAGGTCATGCTATCAGGGATACAGTTTCCTCTGTTCCCCAAATATGGAAATTATATTTCTTTAATTTTTCAAGTCTTTCTTTTAGTCTTACTAGATGATCTTTGACCTGATAGCTTTCAAAATACCATTATTTAGAAGATAAACAGCTATTTCCTTCTCAAAAGTATCTGTATATTTCTACTACTTACAAGTTGTGGAGTTTTTTTACAAATTGTGTTTTTAAACTCTGTTTATAGTTGAATGTTTTCTTCACTTTATCTCCTGTGCAAACATCTTCTTTCCTCCAACATCCTGACAAGTTATTTCTCTTCTTCCATCTCAGATCTCTTTATCACCTTCATTGACTTTTTGCTTATTATTTATTTATGAACATTTTACTATCCCCAACAATCTGGAAATTGAAGTGATATTTTTCAAAGGTCTTTGCTTAAGCTACATTTCTACCATGAATAAGAGTTAAGTGTAGAAGAACTAGAAATATATATGCTCATCATAAATCATTGCAGAATTTCCTCTAGTATCTATAATGCTTGAGATTCTAAAAGTTTTTTGATCACTACTGTAGATTTTCATATCAATCAATTACTACATGGTTAAAAAAGTCTTAATCACATTTTCGTAATAACTTATTCAAATTTTTTTCTTTTTGTCTCAATAAGAACTCTGAAATCAAATTCCATTTCTCTTCCTTTCCTTCCAAAGTCAATTTCCTATCTGGTTCTCCTGTTTCCCTGTTCACCAATCAACTGTATCAATTTTCTTCACTCTAAATTTTTTCCATCAATCTTCATCTTTTCTCTGTCAGGAAGTTAGTGGCATTTTTTATCATATCTTTTACAAATGTGGGAATCACTGTATTGAGCAGTAATTAAGTTTTGCAAAGTTCATTATCCTTAGGATATTGATATTACTATGGAAATGCTTCTATTTCTTCTCACTTCAACTCAGTTAAAATAATTCTTCAGAGGGTTTTTTTAATGAAACCATCGCCTTTATCATTTCTTACAGGAAGGAAGTATTGCATCATATTACTATGCCATAACATGTTTAGCCATTTCTCAATTGACAGAGATACCCTTGATTTATAATTCTTTGCCATCAAAGAAAAAGCTACAAAAATATTTTCATGCATACAGGTCCTTTTCTTCTTTTTCTTTGATCTCTTTGGGGTATAGACCTAGTAGTGGTATCCATGGGTAAAAGCATATGCACAGTTTTGTAACCTTTTGCACATAAGTAAAATTGTATTCCAGAACTGTGGGACTGTAGGACCAATTTACAACTCAAACAACAGTGTATTTGCATGATTATTTTTCCACATTTCCTCCAATATTTGTCATTTTGTTTTCTGTGACAATAACCTATCTGATAGATGTAAGACTGTACCTCAGAGTTATGTAAAATCCTATTTCTCAGAGGTTCCAGGCTAAAATGGTGACAGAGTACAAGGAACTTTATGACTCTTGCTACTACGAATCACAACAAAGCATCTCAAAAGGAAAAAAAAATCAAAATCAGATGAGGTCAGGGGCTCTACCATAAGGTGTGACCTTTAGGATAAACAGGGTTTGGGCATTTCCACACTATAAGAGAGTAAAATAACACCCACCAAAGCATTATCTGGTCAACCCTTCCCCATCTACTACACTAGAGTCAGAGTGAGGGCTGGGGCAATATCTAAATTCTCAGAGTCTGGCTGAGGGCACAATAGTCTTACCCCTGAGGATGATAAAATGCCTTGGCTGCAAGACTTGAGACCTGAGGCTCAGGAGCATGGAGTACAGGTGCCAAGACACTGCGGAGATGGATTGCCCACTGTAGAAGCAGCCAAGACTAGAAAAATAGCCTCAGGGTAAAAACTCTCTGTAACTCGCTACACCAAAAGCTGCCTGCCTTCCTCACTCAGACTTCTGGCTGGGAATGGAAGATAACACTAACAAAACAATGGCCACCAACACCCAAGAACTAAAATCCACAAACACCAAAAAAATACAACAGAGAAAGCCTCTGACATTGGATAACTTCTATGAAGAAAATGAGCAGAGAACAGAGGCAAAAACAAAGAGTGACAAACAAGCAAGCAAATCCAAACTTTCAAAAAAAAATGGAAATTGGTCAAAACCTCTTGATGAACTCAAAAAGGAGTTAAAAAACTAACTAATACAGATAGAAGAAAGTGGCAAATAAAAATGAAAGTAATTCAAAAAAGATAATAACATTTTAAAAGACAGAATCTCCCATTTGGAGAAAGAAGCACAGAAATCACATGAAGTAATAAGCAAATTAGAGACTAGAATTGACCAGCTAGAAGCCATTAAAAGCAGGATAGGCCAAATGAAAAAGGAAAATAAAAAGGTCATAGCAGAAAACCAATCTTAAAGACTAGAATTGGGAAGTAGAAGCTAACAGTCTCACAAGACAGCAAGAACTGATAAAGCAAAGTCAAAAGAATGACGAAATAGAAGGAAGGAAACATGAAATATCTCATTGAAAAGACAACTGACTTGGAAAACAGGCCCAGGAGAGACAATTTGAAAATTATTTGTCTATCTGAAAAATCTAGAAAAAAAAGACATCTTGACATTATATTACAAGAAATTATCAAAGAAAACTGCCCTGATATTCTTGAAAAAGAGGGCAAAATAGACATTGAAAGAGTCCACAGATCATCCTCTACATTAAATTCTCAAATGACAACCACCAGAAATGTAATTGTCAAATTCAAGAACTTCCAAGCCAAGGGAAAAATATTGCAAGAAGACAGAAAGGGACAATTCAGGTATCACGGAGTGCCAGTCAGGATCTGGCAGTTTCTACACTAAAGTACTGCGAGACTTGCAATATGATATTCAATGACAGGCAAGAGAATTACTTCTACAACCAAGGATCATCTATCCATCAAAACTGACTATATGCTTTCAGGGGGAATTATGGGCATTTAACAAAATAGAAGAGTTTAAAGTATTTCTTAAGAAAGGACCAAAACTAAATGGAAAATATAATGCCAAATTCAAAATTGTAAAGAAACATGAAAGGGTAATAAAGAAAAACATGGATAAGACAAATTTATTTTAAGGGCTTCATTGAGGTAAAATTGTTTATATTCCTATATGGAAAATTTATATTTATAACTCTCAAAAACTGTATTCACTTTCATAGTAGTAAGAAGAATTATTAATAAGTACTGGTTTTGGTACTAAGTGGCTTAAGATGATATGTAAAAAAAGAGGGGAACTAGAAGAGAGCACCTAGAGAAACTTGAAAGAAGAAGAAAAATAGAATAAATTATACCACAAAAAGAGGCTTGTGGCAAGGGAAGGGGAAAAATACTATAATAAAAAAGAGAGGAAAAGAGTGGTAATAGGTAATACTTAAATCTTACTCTTAGTGGAATAAATTCTGAGAGAGAAGAGCAGCTAGATCAATTGAGATATTGATTTCTATCTTACCCTACATGGAAATTGAGAGGGAAAACCAAGGGAGGGAGTGGGGCTGGGAAAATCAAAAGAAAGGAAAAGGTATCGGGGAGGGAATTTATTAGACCTTAAAAAATAAGAGGGGAATAAGAAGGAATGGGGTGGGAAGGAAAGTAAAAAAAAAGTGGAGAAAAGGTGGATTGATTCAAAGTAAAACACTGATGTAGAAAGGAATAGTGAAAGAAGAAAGGGCAGTACTAAAAGAGGAAAGCAAAATGATGGGGAATACACAGGTGGTAATCATGACTCTGAGCGTAAATGGGATGAACTCACCCATAAAAAGGAAGGAGACAGAAGAGTGGATAAGAAACCAAAATCCTACCATATGTTTTCTAAAAGAAACACACATGACACAGGTAGACACACAAAAGGTAAATGTAAGAAGCTGGAGTAAAATTTATTGGTCATCGACTGAGAAAAAGTAGGCAGGAAGATCAATCATATCTGACAAAGCCAAATTAAAAAGAGATCTGATTAAAAGAGATAGGCAAGGTAATTAAATCCTGATAAAAGGCAGTACAGACAATAAAATCATAGCAATACTCAACATGTATGCACCAAATAATGTAGCATCTATATTTTTATAGGAGAAACTACTGGAGCTTAAGGAAGAAATAGATAGTAAAACTATACTAGTGGGAAACCTGAACCTTCCTCTATCAGATATAAATATAAATCAAATAAAAAATGAGAGGTAAGAGATGGGAATGAAATCTTAGGGAAATTGGTGTTAATAGATATATGGGAAAAATAAATAGGTACAAAAAGGAATACACCTTTTTCTTAGCAGCACATGGTACATTCACAAAGGTTGACTATGTACTAGGGCATAAAAACTTTGCAAACAAATGCAAAAAAGCAGAAATGATAAATGCAACCTTTTCATATCATAAAGCAATAAGAATTATAATTAGTAAGGGTACATATAGAGGCAAATAAAAATTAATTGGATATTTAAAAATATGATTCACCAAAATTGGTTGGTTAAAGAGCAAATCATAGAAACAATTAATAATTTCATTGAAGATAATGACAATGAAGAGATACCATTTCAAAATCTATGGGATGCAGTCAAAGAAGTACTCAGGGGAAAATTTCTATCCCTGATTGTACATCTAAACAAATCAGAGAGGAAAGAGGTAAATGAATTGGGCATATACATTTAAAAAAAAACTAAAAAGAGAAAAAAGATAAAAAACTAAATGGGAAATCCTAAAAATCAAAGGAGAAATTAATAAAATTGAAAGTAAAAAAGCTATTGAATTAATAAACAAATCTAGGAGCTGGTACTTAGAAAAAAACAGATAAAGTACTGGCTAATCTATTAAAAAAAGGAAAAAACAAAATAAAATTAACAATATCAAAGATGAAAAGTGTGACGTCACCTCTAATGAAGAGGAAATCAAGGCAATCATTAAAAAGTATTTTGCCCAATTATATGGCAATAAATACAGCCATCTTGGTGAAATGGATGAATAGTTACAAAAATATAAATTGTCTAGATTAACAGAAGAGGAAATAGAATACTTAAATAATCCTATATCAGAAAAAGAAATTGAATAAGCCATCACAGAACTCACTAAGAAAAAAACACCCAGGGCCAGATGGATTTACAAGTGAATTCTATCAAACATTTAAAGAACAACTAATTCCAATACTATACAAACTATTTGACAAAATAAGCAAACAAGGCATTTTACCAAATTCCTTTTATGACACAAATACTGTACTAATTCCAAAGCCAGGCAGACCAAAAAGAGATAAAGAAATATTCAGAAGAATCTCCTTAATGAACAAAGAAGAATTGACTAAATAAATTGAATACTAGCAAAAAGACTTCAGCAAGTTATCATGAGGATTATTCACTATGATCAGGTGAGATTTATGCCAGGAATGCAGGAATGGCTTAATATAAGGAAAACCCTTCACACAATTCACTATATCAACAACTAAACTAATAGAAATCACATGATTATCTCAATACGTGCAGAAAATGCCTTTGACAAAATGTAACACTCATTCCTATTAAAAACACTAGAAAATATAGGAATAGGAGGGTCTTTCCTCAAAATAATAAACAGTATATATCGAAAACCATCAGCAATTATCATCTGTAAGGAGGATAAATTTGAAGCCTTCCCTATAAGATCAGGAAGGAACCAAGGATTCCCATTATCACATTTATTATTTATTATCATATTAGAAACTCTAGCAATAGCAATTAGAGAAGAAAAAAGAAATTGAAAGGATTAAAATAGAAAATGAGGAGAATAAACTCGCAATCTTTGCAGATGATATGATGGTCTACTTAAAGAATCCTAGAGAATGAACTAAAAAACTAGTGGAAATTATCAACTTTAGCAAAGATTCAGGATACGAAATAAACCCATCATCATCATTTCTATATATTTCCAATACAACTCAATAGCAAGAGTTAAAAAGAGAAATTCCATTTAACATCACCCTAGACAATATAAAATACTTAGGAATCTATTTGCCAAGACAAACACAGGAATTATATGACCAAAACTACAAAACACTTTTCACACAATTAAAAATAAATCTAAATAATTGGAAAAACATTAATTACTCATGGGTAGGACAAGCTAACATAATAAAAATGACAATCCTACCAAAATTAATTTACTTATTCAGCACCATACCTATCAAATTTTTTATCAAATTAGAAAAAAATTATAACAAAGTTCATTTGGAAGCACAAAAGATCAAGAATATCAAGGGAAATCATAAAAAAATGAAGAATGGGGGCGTAGCAGTACCAAATCTTAAACTGTACTATAAAGCAGAGGTCATCAAAACAATACAGTACTGGCTTAGAGACAGAAGGGAGGATCAGTGGAAAAGACGGTGTAAATATCCTAAGCAAGACAGTATATGATAAACCCAAACATCACATCTACTGGAACAAAAACCCAAAGTTTGACAAAAAATGCTGGGAAAATTGGTAAACAGTGTGGGAGAGATTAGGTCTGGATCAATATCTCACACATTATACTAAGATAAATTCAGAATTGGTAAATGACTTAAAAATATAAAGAAAGAAACTAAGTAAATTAGGTGAACATAGAATAGTATACCTGTCAGATCTATTTTTTTTTTTTTTTTGCAGACGATATGATGGTCTACTTAAAAAATCCTAGAGAATCAACTAAAAAGCTAGTAGAAATAATCAACAACTTTAGCAAAGTTGCAGTATACAAAATAAATGCACATAAATCATCAGCATTTCTATATATTTCCAACACATTAGAGCAGCAAGAGGTAGAAAGAGAAACACCATTTAAAATCACCCTAGACAATATAAAATACTTGGGAATCTATCTACCAAAACAAACACAGTAATTATAAGAAAACAACTACAAAACGCTTTCCAAAAAATAAAACTAGATCTAAACAATTGGAAAAACATTGAGTGCTCATGTGTAGGACGAGCTAACATAATAAAAATGACCATTCTACCCAAATTAATTTACGTATTTAGTGCCATACCTATCAAAATACCAAAAACATTTTTTAATACATTAGAAAAAAATATAACAAAGTTTATTTGGAAGAACAAAAGATCAAGAATATCAAGGGAAATAATTTAAAAAAAAACATGAAGGAAGGTGGCTTAGCAGTACCAGATATTAAGCTATACTATAAAGCAGCTGTCATCAAAACGATATGATACTGGCTAAGAGATTAGAAGGGAGGATCAGTGGAATAGACTTGGGGTAAGTGATGTCAGCAAGACAGTGTATGATAAATCCAAAGAGTCCAACTTTTGGGACAAAAATTAACTATTTGACAAAAACTGCTGGGAAAATTGGAAAACAATATGGGAGAGATTAGGTTTAGATCAACATCTCACACCATACACCAAGATAAATTCAGAATGGGTGAATGACTTGAATATAAAGAGGGAAACTACAAGTAAATTAGGTGAACACAGAATAGTATGCTTGTCAGATCTCTGGGAAAGGAAAGATTTTAAAACCAAACAAGAGTTAGAGAAAATTACAAAATGTAAAATAAATAATTTTGATTATATTAAATTAAAAAGCTTTTGTACAAGGGGAAACAATGCAACCAAAATCAGAAGGGAAACAACAAACTGGGAAAAAAATCTTTATAACAAAAAATTCTGACAGAGGTCTAATTACTCAAATATACAAGGAGCTAAATCAATTTTATAAAAAATGAAGCCATTCCCCAATTAATAAATAGGCAAGGGACACGAATAGGCAATTTTCAGATAAAGAATTCAAAAGTATCAATAAGCACATGAGAAAGTGTTCTAAATCTCTAATAATTAGAGAAATGCAAATCAAAACAACTCTGAGGTACCACCTCATGCCTAGCAGATTGGCTAAAATGATAGCAGGGTAAACTAATAAATGTTGGAGGGGATGTGGCAAAATTGCGTCGTTAATGCATTGCTGGTAGAGTTGTGAACTGATCCAACCATTCTGGAAGGCAATTTGGAATTATGCCCAAAGAGCGATAAAAGAATGCCTGCCCTTTGATCCAGCCATACCATTGCCGGGATTGTACCCCCAAAGAGATCATAGATAAACAGACTTGCACAAAATTATTTATAGCAGTGCTCTTTGTGGAGGCAAAAAACTGGAGAGCAAGGGTATGCCCTTCAATTGGGGAATGCCTGAACAAATTGTGGTATATGTTGGTGATGGAATACTATTGTGCTCAAAGGAATAATAAACTGGAGGAATTCCATGTGAACTGGAAAGACCTCCAGGAATTGATGCAGAGTGAAAAGAGCAGAGCCAGAAGAACATTGTACACTGAGACTGATATATTATGGTAAAATTGAATGTAATGGACATCTCTACTAGCAGCAATGCAATGACTGAAGACAATTCAGAGGGATTTATGGAAAGGAACACTATCCACATTCAGAGGAAGAACTGCAGGAGTAGAAACACAGAAGAAAAACAACTGCATGTACACTTGGGTTGATGAGAACATGATTGGGGATGTAGACCTGAAAAGACCACATCCATGTAACTATCAATAATGTGTAAATAAGTCTTGACTGACCACACCAGTGGAAATGCGAATTAGCTACAGTGGAGGGTGGGTGCCGGGTCGGGGGAGGGGTGAGTCGGGCAATGGAGGGGTGAAGGGGGTGAAGGGTAAAGTAAAAACATGACTTATGTAACCATGGAAATTTTTTCTAAAAATAAAAATTATTTCAAAAAATTAAATAAAGAAAGAAAGAAAAAAGAAAAAAAACAACAGACTCAGACAAAGTTTAATTACTCAAATATACAAAGAGCTAAAACAATTGTACAAAAAAATTAAGCCATCCCCCAATTAATAAATGGGCAAGGGACATAAATAGTCAATTCTCAGATAAAGAAATCAAAAGTATCAATAAGCACATGAGAAAATGTTCTAAATCTCTAATAATTAGCAAAATGCAAATCAACACAATTCTGAGGTATCTCCTCATACCTAGAAGATTGACTAAAATGACAGCTGGGGAGAGTAATGAATGTTGGGGGGAATGTGGCAAAATTGGGACATTAATGCATTGCTGGTCGAGTTGTTTTGGATGACAATTTGGAACTATGCCCAAAGGTTTTGAAAGACTATCTGCCTTTTGATACAGCCATAGCAGTGCTTGGTTTATACCCCAAAGAGATAATAAGGAAAAAGATTTGTACAAAAATATTTATAGCCGCACTTTTTGTGGTTGCAAAAAATTGGAAAATGAGAGAATGTCCTTCAATTGGGGAATGGCTGAACAAATTGTGGTATCTATTGTTGATGGAATTCTATTATGCTCAAAGGAATAAAGAACTGGAGGAATTCCATGTGAACTGGAATGACCTCCACGAATTGATGCAGAGTGAAAGGAGCAGAACCAGGAGAACATTATACACAGATACTAATACACTGTGGTACAACTGATCATAACAGACTTTTCTACTAGCAGCAATGCAAGAATCCAAAGCAAGGCTGAGAGACTTATGAGAAAGAAAACTAGCCCCATTCAGAGGAAGAACTGTGAGAGGAGAAGCACAGAGGAAAAACAACTGCTTGAACACATGGGCTGATAGGGATATTATTGGTGATGAAGACACTAAACTATAATTCTAGTACAACTATCAATAATATTGAATTAGGTCTTAATGATACATGTAAAACACAGTGAAATTGTGCATTGGTTAAGGGGTTATAGGGGAATTTGGGGAAAGGGAAAGAAAATGAAACATGTAACTTTGGGAAAATATTCAAAATAAAAAATAAAAGGAATCATAAACTAGAGGAATTCTGTGTGAACTGGAATGACCTCCAGGAATTGATGCAGAGCGAAAGGAGCAGAACCAGGAGAAAGTTGTACGCAGAGACTGATACATTATTGCATAATAGAATGTAATGGACTTCTCTACTAGCAGCAATGCAATGATCCAGGACAATTCTGATGTACTTATAAAAAAGAATGCTATCCACATCCAGAGAAAGAACTGTGAGAGTAGAAACATAGAAGAAAGCATTTTTTGATGACATAGTTCGGTGGGGATATGTAGACTCTAAATGATCACCCTATTGCAAATTTTCATAATATTGAAATAAGTCTTGATCAATGATCTATATAAAACCTTGTTGAATTGCTTGTTGGCAATGGGAGGGTAGAGAGAGGAGGGGAGGGAAAGAATATGAATCAATTAACCATGGGAAAATATTCTAAATTAATTAATTAAAAATGAAACAAAATAAAATTCTATTTCTCCAATTAATAGGTGTAAATAATTTTAACTGACTGTTGATGAGTTTTTCTGAAAACTGCCTAAATATTTCCTTTGATTATTTATCAATGGGGAGAATAGATGTTACTTTTATACATTTGGCCCTGTTCCCTATATTTGAAAAATTCCATGTTCATTAGAGAAATATATTGCAAAGATTGTTTCCACAAGCTTCCTTCTTTTATCTTTACTTGTATCCATTTTGTTGGTGCAACTTTTAAAAATATATAGTCAAAATTATCTATCTTGTCCCTTGCAAACTTCCTTATCTTTTTTTTTTTCTGGTCATGAATGTTTCTAGTATCCTTAGACCTGATAGGCAATTTCTTCTGTACTCCACTGATGTACTTATGTTATGCTCTTTTAGGTCTAAATAATGTATACATTTTGAGTTTATCTTGGTATACATTTTGAGATTTTGGACTATGATTAGTTTTTACCAAACTAATTTCAATTTTTCCCAGAAACTTTTGTCAAATAATGAGTTCTTACTCCAATATCTGGACTTTTAGGTTTTATCCAAAACTTTGTTGGTTAGTGTGCACTTTTTTTTCTGTATACTGTGTACCTGATTTGTTCCATTGATCGATTGTTTTATTTCTAATCCAGTACTAATTCCTCCCCCCTAGATTAAATGTAAATATAACTTTAATGATCATTTTATGATATTTTGTGATAAATGTTTCTCCTTCCCTCTTAACCCTCACCCTTCCCAGAAATGTCAGGTAAAATTATATAGACTATAAGTATGTTATCTTATCAGTTATGTTTCTATTTTGATCTTGCGAAAGAAGACACATCACTTATACTAGAGGAAAATATGTAAAGGAAATAAAGTGAAAATGGTATGCTTCAATTTGTATTCAAATTCCATCACTTCTTTCATTGTCAGTTTATAACTTATTTCCTCATGAGTTTCTTGGCATTGTCTTACAAACTAGTGTAGTTGTCATTCAAAAATAATCATTATTTATTATTGTGGTTACTGTGTACCATCTTCTCCTGGGTCTTTTTCACTTCACTTTGCATCACTTCATCTAACTCTTTCCAGGACTTTCTGTGATAATCATGATTGTCACTTCTTATGTCATAATAGTATTCCAGTCCAATATTATATCACAACATACACCACCATTACATAATTGACGGACCAGGACCTACTTAGCTTAATGATCACAGATTTGCAGTATACTTGGAGACCCTCTCATTTATATTGGCATGGAGCTGTTTGGCACATGGAAATTCATAATAAGTTATCAAGTAATAATATCAAAAGGACTAAAGGAGGCATTGATTTGTCATCTAATTTCATCCTACTTTATATAAATATTTGTATATCTGTAACTTAATATATAATCTTTTGGATAGAAATATGACATCACTTTCTAGAATTCATTCATGATAAATAGTATCAGGTTTATTAGTTTTTACTTTCAATGTTGTTACCAGAGTCCTTCACCTATTAGCTTCTTTTAAATCACATCTAAAATCTCATCTTCTAAAATGAAGTTTGTTCTAGTCATTAATTCTAGTGCCTTCCTTCTCAGTTATTTTCTACTTGTTTTGTATATGTCATTTGTACATATTTAATTTTTGTTGCCCCAAAGAACTGTGAGTTTTTTGAGGACAAGGACTATCTTTTTCCTCTTTTTCTATCATCAAGGCTTAGAACTCTCCTTGAAAATAGGAGGTACTTGTAAATATTTATTGATTAACTAACTGTCATAATTTGTGCTTCCTTGTTCTTGTTTTTTGGCTGCATAAGAGTTTTTTAATCTTTTCTTTTTCAAATCATGGATATTTTTGGCAGTCTGAAACCTATATATTGCTCCTAATGTTGATGTTTTCAAATGCATAAAACAAAATTCTTTTAAAAATTTTTCCTTGTGATATTCTAATAAGATTATAAAAGCAATAATTCAATTCAAATACATTTTTTAAAAATTATAATTCAGTTACTCCAGGTCTAGGCTAAATACTCATGGACTCATACCCAGGCTCCTTAGACAGTTTGAGTAGAACTAATGACATTTTCCACTGAATGTATTTGATGAATTTTCATGTTAACTGTCCTAATTTTTCAAGAGTATATCTTCAGAAGTAATTCAAGAACCAAGCAGAAATAAATATGTGTTCAAAACTGGAGGGGAGAAATGTGAATGAAAACTAGTTCATTAGGGAAAAAAGTTTTAATATATTTTAGAATATTAAACATATGGATTCTATATAAACTACAACTTTCAGTTATTTAACTGTTTTAAATAAATTTATTAATGAATTAATTAAAACACTTTTATAGAAGTTGGCTTGAAAGTTCAGTTAAAAAACAAACAAAACTGTCTTTTCAGTGGGCAAGTGGTCTAAAGGAAGCTATCAATTTGATTAAATTGTCCAGGCATATATGTGAGAAAAATGAGATTTATATCTATAAATTAGATCATTCAATATAGTGAGAAGACTGGATCTAGCAAAGAAAGTCACATATTCAAAACATGTTTAAAAAGTCACAATGTATGAGACTATCAGTATATTTAGTCTCTCTGAATATCAACTTTTTTATCTGTAAAATGGTACTGATTATATTTTAATGTTTAGGCTGCAGTAACAGTTTGACACATATATAGAGAGACTACAAAAGAAAACGGAATTTTATAAAGTTGGAATAAAGAAATGTAATCACAACAAAAAAATGGAAATAATAATATTTTCATTGCCCATATCACAATGTTATCATGAAGGAAGTTCTTTATAAAATTTAGAGTCATATGTCACCATGATCTTATTAAAAACCAGAGAACAATGTTCATGGGCAAATGGATATGGGCAAATAAAAGAGCAGAAATTGTAAATATGTATTTTCTCTTCACTGAATGCATGATATCATAAGCATTGTATAAAATTTAAAAATTATGATTTTTTTTGTCTTTGGAAATGGCATTTTTGTTTATTACATAGGCTTTTTATTGAAAATTATTTTCTATAGTATTTGGTGAGGGAGAGAATTTGAGACACTCAACAAAAATCCCAATTTTGTTTATAATTTCCCTGAGATTTCCCCTTTAACAACTTGTATTCTTTTTCTGTTGAAGATTTTTAGGAAATTTCAAAGGAAATGGAAATGGAAAACATAGCCTTATGTTATACTTTTGAAAGTAGTTCATAAGTTATAATATGTCCTCTTTATTCAGGAATGAGGCACAAGACAGAAATAATAACTTTTTTTAAATAAGGCCAAATCCCAATAGCAATGAAGAGAATCTAGAACAGTAATTCTTTTTGAGATAAAATTTGCTGAGAACATCACTATCTTTATGTTGTACTAAAATCTCTGAAATAGCTGATAAATGTATCTACATCTTGAAGGACTGAGCTCAATTTCCTACAATATTTTTCCAAGAGAATGCTGAAGATAGAATAATTTTGATTGATTTCACTGTCAGTTCTTAATTTGAGTCCTTATTAACTGTGAACTTAGATTGTTGAGGGGCAATAACACATATTAAAAATTGTCTTATGGTGGTATCTTGGAATTTCTCCAGGAATAAGATGATATGTTGGGGTAAGAATTAAGAAAGATTTGTCATAAAATTGATTGTGTCTTTTATCAGGAAGGGAGAGCAGGAAATTGTCTAGTGACTGAGTGAAAACCAG
The DNA here is from genome assembly GCF_016433145.1 of Gracilinanus agilis. Taxonomy (NCBI): domain Eukaryota; kingdom Metazoa; phylum Chordata; class Mammalia; order Didelphimorphia; family Didelphidae; genus Gracilinanus; species Gracilinanus agilis. The sequence continues at coordinate 366,514,389 of NC_058132.1, forward strand.
AGAGCAGTAACCCTAGGAAGGATGTAAGCCATACTGTGGTAAGATGCCTGCTGGGAGAAGCTAAAGGTTTACTGGACTGGCAGTGTTGAGAATTTAAAAGTATTAAAGTATTGAATATTTATAGTTTTATTATATTTAATTATATTCATATTTTAATATATTTATATATTGAGTATTTATATATACATATGTATACACACATATGTATATGTGTGTATGTATATATATATGTATATNTAGATTGTTGAGGGGCAATAACACATATTAAAAATTGTCTTATGGTGGTATCTTGGAATTTCTCCAGGAATAAGGTGATATGTTGGGGTAAGAATTAAGAAAGATATGTCATAAAATTGATTGTGTCTTTTATCAGGAAGGGAGAGCAGGAAATTGTCTAGTGACTGAGTGAAAACCAGAGAGCAGTACCCCTAGGAAGGATGTAAGCCATACTGTGGTAAGATGCCTGCTGGGAGAAGCTAAAGATTTACTGGACTGGCAGTGTTGAGAATTTAAAAGTATTAAAGTATTGAATATTTATAGTTTTATTATATTTAATTATATTCATATTTTAATATATTTATATATTGAGTATTTATATATACATATGTATACACACATATGTATATGTGTGTATGTATATATATATATGTATATATATATATGTATATATATATATATACCAGGACATCTTGAAAAATATAGAATATCTCCAACAGTTTCCAGTTTTATTATAATCATGACTGAAGTATGAGTATTTTGATGCCCTACAAGATGCCTTTTTCAGATCTCTACTTTGCATTGTCTATTATCCTGAAGAAACAAAACAAAACAAAACAATTACTGAGTAAAAAATTAAGAAGGACATACCTTAGATGTACAATTATAACTTGTGAAGGATAAGGAAATAAAATAAGTTCTCCATGGCCTCTCTCTCTCTCTCTCTCTCTCTCTCTCTCTCTCTCTCTCTCTCTCTCTCTCTCTTGTTTGTTGAAACAAGAAAAGAATACGCACTATACAATGAGTAAAATGTAATTCAGATATACAAAATCCATACATAATGGAAAATAATCTGGTTTTAAATCTCATAAATCTCATAAGCAGAAACTCAAATCTACCAATATATTAAAAAGTGCAATGCTATTAAAATACTACTAAATTAACTACTAAAATATTAAAATCAAGAAAAAACCTCCATGCCATATAATATTTCTGCACTCAAAAATACTAACACAAGCCTGAATTAATAACATTTATCTCTTATTACTAGATAAAGAATTTAATTCTTCCCATAGAAGTGAATCAATTTGACTCCTATTTGCTTATGTCTTTGTTTGCAAACTATGGCATGCATGCTGGAAGGGGATGCTTCCTTACTCCTCTCTAATAAGGCCTAAAGATATTTCTCACATCACCCACCCCTCTTTTTTTTTTTCAAGCTCTTTCAGAATCTCTGTGCATTCCATATTTTTTTTGGACTTTGTATGTGTTTACTTTGCTTTCACTATCCCCTTCTGTATCTGTACCTTGTCCTTTGTCTCCATCAAAATTCTTTAGTTAGGTGCTTTTTTTAAAATTTTTACTCATTTTTTCTACCTATTTATAGGTAGGTTCTGTTTTCTGGGAGGCTAGGGTACCTTCTCAAACATCAGTCCTTCCTTGATGCTATTCTTAGCTTATTTTCTGAATTTCTACCAGTCTCAGTTCTTGAAAGATAGTGTGGATGCCTGAGGGCTAAAAGCTCTGAGAGCTACCTTCTCCAGATGATTCAATTAACCCTTGAGATCCTGAAAGGTCAAACACTTGCCTTAGGTTTGGTTGTAAGTTTTTGGTCTTAACTTTGATCTTGATAGAAAAATACAAAATAACTGTAGTATTTAAAATTCTTTGAAATATCAAAAATTGATAACAAAAAAGCAATTTACTAACAGAAATAATTATAAATATTTTAAACAAAAAATTTAATATGACTATAATACATATATATATAACAAAATTTACAATCTTTTTGTTTTGTATTTCATTAAAAGATTTGCATCAACTTTAATTCAAATGGTGACTTGCTTGATTTCCTGTTCTTACCCTGTATAGTCCATCATTTTTATTTGCTTTATACTTTTTTTTAATTTTATAGATTTATTTTCTTTTTTTTATGTTTACAGTTTTCAAAATTTATTTTCCCAACTATATCCACTAACAATTTTTAACATTTGTTTCTAAAATTTTGAGCTTCAAATTTGCTTCCTTCCTTTCTTTCTTCCCCTCTTCATGAGATGAAAAGCAATTTGATCTATAGATTATACTGGTAAAATCAAGCAAAGCACAATTCTATGTTTTTTTATGTTGTAGAAGAAGGTTCATTTAAAGCTAATGATGAAAAACACACAGACACACGCAGAAACTAATGTGAAAATGATATATATTCAGATTCCCTCAATTCTTTCTCTGGAGATAAAAAACTTTTTTTTTTTTTGGTCATTGAGTCTTTTGTAATTGTCTTGGATTGTATTTCTGCATATAGCTAAATACTTCATAGTTGATCATCACATGATATTGTTATTACTGTGTAGAATGATTTCCTTGTCCTTTTAGCTCCATTTCACATAATCAGTTAATATAGGTCTAATATGATTAATTATTTTTTAAAAGCCTGAACTTCATCATTACAAACTTTCAAAAGACTGTTATTTAATGTGATTACAAAATATCTCTAAAATAAAATGCAAGTGTTCTACACAAAAGCAGAATATCTAATGCTTTTCTAGGAAGCATACAGGTAAAGGAGAGGTATTGTTTGAAATGCTTCTGGAAATACTAGTCATAAAAATATGGTAAGGAGAAATTAAATGCATAAACACACATAAAGATAAGGGAAAAATACTATTTTCACCTGACAAAATGGCTTACTTAGAAAATGTCAGAGAACCTATGAAGTAACTGAGACTATTCCTTCACTAAAATATCAGATTTTAAATAAATTGACAAGTCAATATCATCATTTCTCTAAAGTAGTAACTATGATGAAATTATAAAAAAAAAACATACTTTCTTTCAAAATAATTTCTACATTACCTCGGGGTTAACCTACCAAGATACTTTGGACTTATATAAATACAAATCTAAACTACTCTAAAAATGCCAAAAAAAATAAGAGAGCTTTATGGTTAAGACACAACAATATAATAAAAAAATCTACATTTTCTAAATAACTTATAGATTTATTATTCTAACAAGCAAACAGTCAGAGCTTAATTTTTGGAACTGGATAAAAATATCAAAATTCATTTAAAGCAATAAAATGTATAGAATGTCAAGAAAAACCTTACCAAAAAAACAACAACAGTGGAATTGATGGAAGTATGGTTTTACTAGATTTAAAACAAGAATGAAGAGAAATAGCTTTCAGTTCTCTAGTACTTGTTGGAAAACAATTATTCACTGGAATTAGATAATCAAGACAGAAGTAAATGAAGACAATTAGCAAAAGTTTGATAAACTTAAGAAAACAAATTATTGCTGGAAAGAATTTTTGGCAACAACATTTCAGAAAGCAGAAAGTCAGTGTGATAGAATTTTACTTTGTACTAGCATGTTGCATCATGTAGTACAATTCCAAATGGACGTATGATCTAAATATAAAGAAAAATCATGATTTTTAAAATGGAATAGTGTGAAGAGGGTTTTTCACTATTTGACTGGGTGAAGAATTCTTAAATGGTTAAAATTATGGGATGGAAGAACCCACAAAAGGATGGAATGAAGCAAAATTTTATCCTCAAACAACTTAGGCTAGCATAAAAGATCTACTGCACCAAATTGGATGTACAGTGCAGAGGAGCAAAGCAAGAGAGGACCCAATTTAGCAAGTCAGAATGGGTCTTATGGGTGGCTGAATTATCAGATACAGATGGTAATGATGTTGGACAACTGCTCAGATGGAGAATCCAGAGGTCCCTTTGCTGATTCTGAGTATAAGACTGCCACATTTCTTGTAAACAGATCCATGTCACAATCCTGGGCCAAGGTCCAATGGCTAGGATAAAAGAGAGAATATATCAGGGATTGTGGTTTCAAGAAAGTAGGGGACGCTAGGCACATTTCCAAAGTAATTAAGAGTACTTGTGGTTAAAAAAACCCACAAATTCAGAAGAAAATATAACCAATACTACTGGATCCAAAGCCTCCAAGAAAAATATGAATTGCTCTCAAACTCAAAAAGATTAATGGAGAAGCTCAAAAAGGATTTTTTTAAATAATGAGAGAGAAAAAATTGGTGAAAAGAAATGAGAATGATGTAGGAAAATCATGAAAAAAAGAGTTGACAATTTGGTAAAGGGAGTACAAAAAAAAAACTTAAGAAAGTGATACTGCCCAAAAAAAATATGTCAAGGTATCTTCAAGGTCCACTGATTAAGTGTTTTTCTAATAAAATTCAGAGAAATATATTGCCAGTGATCTGGATCAGGAAATCAATTCTTCTATAGAAAATCGTTTAAGAACCATAATGATTCCAGATGGACTAAAAAGATGACAATAATAGAAAATGTCTCCAGAAATCAGACACTACATCATGAGACTCTGAATAAGCCTTTGGATATAATTAACCAAACTGTGAGGGTAATCCTCTATTCACTTTAGTTCTCCCTTTGCACCAATATTTTATTTTAATTGTAAAATCCTTATGCCATAAAAGAGTAAGACCCCCTAATGACTCTTAGTCTATGTATTTATCAATCATTTATAATATTAAGAAAAACCTAAATATTGTTAGACCCTCTATTATATATGTTATAGAGAAGTAAATAAGGTAATCTGAGTGGGTATCCATGCAATTTGGGTCTGAGGAAGGATAAAGGGGATATAGGTGATTAAAAGGTGATTGGAGGAAGAAAGAAGGTACGGGAAGATATGTAGGAGATAAAGGAAATGGGGTATGTAGGAGAAGGCAGCTCAAACAGATTTATTCCCAGAGGCTTGAGACAGAGAATACAGGGAGAAAACTAGGGCCAGTAAGAAATGTTTAGGTTTGGCTGGAGGGTTTCTCTTGTTAGTTTCTAAAGTCTCTTGAGGGAGGAGTCTAGAGGGTCCCTCCCTGCCAGTCAAACTGATGGCTGGAGGAAGTCTTGAGGTAGGTACTTCCTGCCAAGATGGATGCCCCCAGCTCCTCTCAATGAAATAGAAGAAAAATGATTCCTTCCCCTTGAGCCCTTGTCTTAATTTTCAACACAATGATTCATCATAGGTTTGAATAGGTAAGAAGGGGATTTATTAATACCAGGGTCAGTCAGAAGGGGAGAGGGGTTCAGGGTTTTCTAACTGCTACTAGGGAGAGGGGTGAGGGTGGGGGATGGGTCACGGAGAGGTTTAGACAGAGAGAGTCACAATCTCCCAGTCAGGAAGATTTGACTGCCTTTTAAGTAAAGTCTTTATCAAATTATTAAAACTAGTGGTAACTTATTTGAGGATACTCTACTTGCCTATAGAAACTAAGCCCACAATGTCTAATCACCAAGCCCTCCCTTCTACTAGGACCCAAAGGAAATTCAGGGAAGCAGAGGGATGGAGGTGGGAGATCAGGGAGAGGTCCAGAGAAATGAGATAGGTCCAAATTTCCCCAAGACAAAATAAGCACAGGCCAAGGCTGAAGCAATTAGGCCAAAGGCAACAGGTTAAGCCAAAGCAAAAGTCTCCAGCCACAGTGAAAACCAGAAGGCAAAAACCCTGTCAGTTGGAACTTCACTTCTATTTATAGCTTTAAGTCCTAACTGACTTTCTGAAGATTCTAAGATGTTTAACTGACTTTTTGTGAACGTTAGAAATTACAGAAGCAAAAAGTTTTTGTTAGCCAACTTGCATTACATATATAATAACATTATATATATATACAATATCCCTGGGCCCTGATGTATTTGGTTGAGACAATCCTGAAATATATAGATATAATCACTTTTACTTTGGTACTTATCATTAATTTGTTTCAGAAGGCAGATTGAGTACCCAAAAGGTCAAATACCAAATGCATTTTTCCCATAAGGAATAATTTAAATTAAATTAATCTATTCTAGACACTTAGAAAACCAAATTTTATTTGGAATTATATGCATTAATGGAGTTGTATTTTACAAAAAATTAATAATACATAAATATAAATATAAAACAACAATTAGATTAATGAAAATAATTTTACTTAACTTTACCTGTTTTGAGAAGAATTTATGCCCTAAAAGGATGAGGAGGAGTAGAAGTATCTGAAAGAGGAGTTCCTTTCCATAATATCTGAGGACAACTGCTCTTTTGTAGTTGCTTCTCTTTCTCTTTTCTGTCTTTTATCACCACTGAACCCTGCTTGAGATTCACCAGGTATAAACTTCACAAGAAACCTATCCAAAGATGTTTGGTTTTGTCTGCATTTCAAAATTTTTCTAAAGTAGTAAATAGTCTTGTCATTTAACAAATTTACAATTCTGTTTGTTAAGGTTTTATCAGGGTAATATTTTTAAACAAAATGTTGCACTTCCACTCATTTTGCACACTTTTCTTTGAATAATGAAATAGGGACATCATCTTGGGCTTCCTCATCACCTGAAGAAAAATGTTTTTCTTGCCTGCTAATAACTGTTGTTGCTCTCTTTGAAGTCCTTGCAGCTCCTCAGTGTTGAACTCTTCATGTTCCAGAATTAACATGTGATCTTTTGTTTTGGCTAGAACAGGCTTATGCTTCCCAAGATTGTGACACCAACAAGTTCTAGCAGGCACATTAAGTACTAAGCAAAGATCAAATAACATTATGATTTTTTGTCAAAATGTGTTGAATATCAAATTTGATGAATTCCAAAACCTTTGAGTCCCAAAGTTGGCCTTTATATATAATGATTCTTTGGGGAGACTAATACATTTTTCAATGATTCAGAGAGAAGTTTGTCAAATTTTAACACTGGCACCTCCCAAAAATTTGGAATTTAAGTCAGAAGAAAAATGTAATATTAAGATTGAAAATTAGCACTCTGCTCCTTATCCCACCCTCTGGTTGAAAAAGAATGTAGACAAAGTGTACTGTGTATCTGTAAACAAACCATTCAAGATAGTGCAGTAGAGGAGGGATAATAAGACAAAGAAAAGTGGGTATGTGCACTCTGCAAACATTTTAAAGATCTCTTGACATCTGGTGCTCAGAAGACCTTTGTCTCTTGTCCTGTGTGGCTCCTAGCTTCTGAAAGACTTTTGGTTCTTGCTCAGACTGAGTTTGGAAAGTGAAATCATAAAGATAAAAGAGGAAAAGGGCTGGGAGAGTATTCTCTGAGCAAAATCTGACTTTATTTTATGGGCATGGAAAACAAGGTAAATGTCTGAAAATTCCCCATTTGAACCTGAAACCTTGATCATTGACATTGATGCATTTTTAAAGACAAAAAGCAGAACTTATGGGGGAGGGGGATTTGCAGGAGGTACTTTTGATATAAGTAATAGGAAAGAACTAAAATATTCACCCCAACACTAATACCTATGTGGGCACTTACCCAAATTTTGCAAGCCCTCTAAGGGTTCCAGGCTTCTGAGAGGGCCTTGACCTTAAGATATCCTGTTCTCTAAGGATCCTTGGCCTCCAGGGCTCCTTCCTGGCAAGGGCAACAGCTCTTTCAGAGTTCCCATCTGCATGACCTTTGGTGACTTACTGGTCCTTATAGCTTATATATGAACTAGCTTCATATAAAATGCATTATAAAATAGAAACTTACACATAGGATTAACATAGTAACTCATTTAAGATTAAGATAGTAACACAAACATTTTAGATTATAATTCAGGTACTATCCTGGGATGACATTTTTAATCTTTATCTTTTTTTTTTTAACCTGGGCATTTATCAGACTATTCTTATTGCAAATCACATAGTTGCAAGGTTGTCAAACTAAAAGGATTCTTAAGCTAATGCAAATGAAGGGCTACCTAAATAAATTTCCTTATTACAATTCCCTCATTGGCCCTACCCAGACAAATCTGGGAATTTACTGATACAATCTAAATGCATAAAGATTGCTTCCCGATGGGTGATGCATGGATCATAGGGGACATTTCCCTATTGAAGCATATGTATACAGATGATGATGATAGTTGAAGGGAAAGGAAAGGCAAGAAAAGTGAAAAAAAGTGAAATACTCATTGGTGGTTAAAGATGCTGGCATAGCTATATCATGCATTACAGATGATGGAAGCTGCTGTTTTTAAACTATTCTTGATCTTGTAATGATGACAATGTTTTCTTGAGCATTGTCCAGAAAAGAGTATCCTTGGCAATTGATGCTGAAAACTGTCTTTCAAAAATAAGTTGAAGAGGGTGATTGAATTGTTGTTCCAGTCAGGAATGAAGACCACTTGTGCTGATAATCCAGTTACAGGTGCAGCTTAGAAAGGAAACTAAGCAACAATACATGCCTATTATCTAGATGATTGTTTAGGGGTAATGCATGCTATTCTTATCTAAGTCATGGTTTCTGGAACAATTGTTATGGTTATCAGAGTCATAGTCAGAGTAGAAATACCCCTATGGATTCAGAAATTTTCCTTGGTAGGTCCATAGTTTCATTTTGATCACTTTGTAGTGGTATGAAAGGGAAAAAGGGGGCTTTTGGTTAAATATATTAAAAGGTTAGGTTGCCAGGGAATTAAATAGTTTTCAATTCCCAATTAAAGAATAACCTCAAGTCAAAATGACTTTTATGGAAGTTTATTTACAAATGAGAAGAGATAGAGAAAGTAAAAAATTTAGAGAGAGTATAAGGTAAGATAATTAACCTGACAAACTAAATAATTTGCTTAGGTCACTGGTTTAACCAAAGCAGATCTAACTAGTCCTTAATTGGAAAAAGGGCAAGCCTTGAGCTGAGGACCAAGGCCCAAAGACCCCAGAGGTATATGAAGTAAAAACTTCAGTAACAGAGTCTCTTTTGAAAAGGAAGTTCCTTAAGAGAAGTTCAGGAAGATTTATTCTTTACACTCACCACGTGGAAGTCCAAAGGAAAGATTTAAGAATAGTCTCACCAAGATCTTAAGGTCCCAGGTCCAGATCATGAACCAGAAGCAATTCTTCAGGTCCTGTTCATGAACCAGAAGAGAGCTCTCAGCTCACTGAACTCTATTTTTAAAAGGGGCCTCTTTTACATCACTTCCTGTGCCTTCCTCTTAGTTTACATATCCAATCACAACAGACTCGTGTTTCACCAGTAAATTCTGATTTGTAGCTCACTCTAGCACAAATGGGGCACAGACCTCCCAACTTGTGAGTTAAGCAGAAATGTTTTCACTTTTGGTGATTAAATCTAAAGATGGGCAGGGTAGGTTTAATCTCATTATCACAGGTTGAAGGTGGTATAGCTGAAAACAAAGCTACATAAATGATATGTTCTGGAATCTGTTCTGTAAATTCAAGGAAACATAAATTATGACAAATGTTATATACTAATTAAAAAAAAAAGTAAATCTTGAAATCAGATTCCTTGCTTGTGGGGATAAGAGACCAGAAAGACTCTTTCTTCACATCTAATCAGGGAAGGGTAGAAACATTGTAGGATTTGATCATCATACATAAAGAATATATCAGAAGAGACAATGGAAAGAAAGGAGGCATAAGGGGAAACAAAGTGAAAAAATGTATAGCAAAGAGCTTTATCATGAGACAGGTCTTTTTAGAAAAGATGCTTCTAATTATGACATTGAATTCACTATATGAGAAAAAAGAAGGAAGATATGAATGTTACTTGTTTAATCTCAGGTATAAGAATTTAAATTTGGATTATGCTAATATGAAAGTTCTAAAGTTACATTGCGGTCACTGATTTAAAGTATTATAGCTTAAGTCAAAATGAATTTTAGCAACTTTATTTACAAAGAGGTGGAAAGAGGGAAAGTGGAAAAATGTGGATAAAGAGACAAAGTACTGACTAGCTACAAATACCCTAAGTTTAATCCTAATGATTCCAGACCACAAATGTGAATCTGAAAGAGAATATCAGAATCCAAAGTCCTAATTAGGAGCTGAAATCTGAAGAGTCAGGCCATGATGAAGAATCTGCCAAGAAAATTCAGTGCACACAAGGCTAAAACAGCCAAGAATCTCACCAGAACTCACACTGAAGGGAGTATCTCACCAAAACCTTAACAAGCAGAGAGGGTCTCCTCACCAAGGAACCAAGAAAGGGATCACTCCACTCATCACCACAAGCAGAGTCAGGATCCAGGAAAGAGTCTCCTCTTCCAGTGCAGCTCACCAATGAAAAGAGAGTGACTGAATCCTTGAACTGGTCTGTTAAAGCAGTTTTCTTGACATTACTTCCTGTCATATCCCTACTTTACAGGAACTAAATGCAGTCTTTCAATTTGCTTAGCACTGCTCAAGGCAGGGGGCAGTGACTTTTGGAGGTGTGTGAGCTTACTTGTGAACTTAATAAGTGACTTGGGAACTCTCTTACTTACTGTCAAATAGGGGTACTTTAAGTTATTGATTTTTTTAGCTAAAAATAGACAAAGGGAAAAAATCCTATCTTCACATAGGCAAAGGTTAGAAAGAGGCATAGGAGTGACAAGTGGCTTGGTTTCACTCAAAACCAACAAATTGATAACTCAGTCAGGATGGAGTTTGACCTGGGCATTCCCAAAGTCACTCCCCCAACCATTAACCAGGGAATAGTAAGGGCCATCTGTGTTGTGCTGATGCCCTGATTGATGGTCCAATAACCTTATAACAATCATGCCTGAAAAGAAGAATCTCAGATTTATTTTACAATAAAACTCTCAATATTCTGTTTCAAATACTATAATCTTGTCATAGTTTCAAATATCAGTTTTGAGGGGCTCACCTAACATCTTTCTAACTTTCTAACATCTACACAAAATAGGAATATAGTGCTCCGAGATCAGTCACTCAGCAAACCTCATGTTTTAGGCAAGCATGGAAGAGAAAAAGAAGTATCAGAGATTTCTTCATAAGGGAGATATGAATAAAAGATTTCAATACAGGGTAGCAGTAGCATTTTGTATTTAGAAACTGGGCATACGAAGGAATGCACTAAAAACAATTGTTAAAGGAGTTAGATAAAAAAAATGAAAGATCCAAACAAAGAAACTATATATCAGAGTGAAAGAGATCCAGTACACTCAAGAATCCAAATATTCTAAAAGGAGGGGATGGAAGGAGTACCTAGTTCAAGGATTTGAAGAAGTTTCAAGTACACTTTCAAAAAAAGGGGTAAGGAGACAATGATAAATCTCATAATTTAAAATAAATTTATAGAAGGGTAAGATAATCAATATTGTTGTTTTTAACTTCAAGGTTACACTATTTTAACAGTTTTTCACATTCATGGTGCAAGTTCTACCTTATGAAGAAACTACATTAACTTTTCATTTAAATCTTTTTTATATCATCAGACTTATATATGGTTTCTTTACAGTTTTCTTTATTAGAGTGCTAAGGCATGTGTTGGATATAAAAAAAGATATAGAAACATGACGGAGCTATGGCTAGGCTTATAGCAATAGTTTAAGTGAATTTATAACATTGGAGTATGCAATATAATTCAGAGGTCTCTCAAGGCAAAATATTACTAATAGAAAACCTTAACTCTCAATTAAATCAGGCAAGACACTAAATATGAAATAAAAGAGAATTTAAACAGACATTTGAATGGAGTGGCAAATATTTTAAAATCACAGAATGGAGCTATACAGACAATATAGATTTAAGTGTAAAATTAATATTTTCTCAATTAAAAGATATGGGGATTATGAAGAGTTTTCAGATCAATTTTTTGTAAAAAGATTTAGTTTTTAGACAGTACCTTCAGTCAGGAAAGTAACTCTTATCTAAATTCCTTAGTACTTTTTTTGGGAAATTTAACTGACAATATTTTCACAAAGCATCATTTTGAGCATCACTCTGAAACGTCTCTCAAATCTTAATCCATTTTTTCCAAAATTCAAACCATTAGTAATATTTAACAATATCAAAACTCTTTAAGTATTGTAGTTATAACTATTTTGATACATTTTGCTTTTTAATTAACCTTTCATCATTAATTTATCATGATTTAATTGATTTATCAAATCTAAAATCATTATTAAAGAACATGAGATTATTAAAACTAAAAAGTCTGATGGAGATACATTTTACAAGTACTAAATGATAATTTCTATATTCTAAACCTGAACATTTTCTAAGTTTAAAATTCCAGACATTCATTTCAAAATTGATATTTATCACTTTCAAAGCTGTTCAACTCTCCTAATTCATAGCCAAATTCTCTTTATATCAAGGAGAAAGTACTGTGAGTAGCCAAAGAAAAACAATTCAGGTACAATTGATCTACAGAAGAGCAACACAAAATTTATCAGCTTCTACATTAAAGGAATTGGAGGGCTTGGAATATGACATTCCAGAGGAAAAAGGAATTCAATCAAGAATCAACTACTCAGAAAAATTGAGCATACCCTTCAGGGTAAAAAATGGACAATCAATAAAATAGAGGACTTTCAAACATGCCTGATGAAAAGACCAGAGCTAAATGTAAAATTTGATTCTCAAATACAAAACTCAAGAGAAATATTTTTAAAAAAGTAATCAGGAAAGAAAAATCAATAGACATTCAATAAAGTCAAACTATTTATAATGTTCCATGAGAAGATGATTCTTATAACTCCTAAGAAGTTTATCATTATTAGGAAAGTCAGAGAGGATATACATAGTCAGAGGACAAGGGTATAAGTTGAATATGATGGGATGATATCTGAAGAAAAAATAAAATTAATGGGCAAGGAAGAGGAATCCCTTGAGAGAAGAGGGAAGGGAGACATGAAAGTGGGTAAATTATCTCATAAAAAAGAGGCATGAAGGAATATGGGAGGAGATGGGAGGGTAGAAGTCAAACATTATTCTTATTGTAATTGGATCAAAGAGGGAAGAACATTCACTCTCAATTGAGTATAGAAATGTATCTTACCCAAAAGAAATAGGAGGAAAAGGGGATAAAAGAATTGAATATCTGATAGAAAACCAGATAAATTGGGGGATGTGTTTCTCTGAAGTTACACACTTTTGAGGACACACAGAATGAAAGAAAAATATCAATGGACCATATAGTATGGAGAATAATACACAGTAATAATAATGTTGAAAAAACTAGAACAAGTCTCTCTAATAAAGGTCTCATTTCTCAAATATATAAAGAAGTCACATGTATATGAATACAAGTCATTCTACAAATGATAAATGGTTAAAGGATATAAAAATGCTGTTCTTAGATAAAGTAACTAAAGCTATCTGTATTTTGTGGAAAATGCTCTAAATTACTATCAAAGAAATGAAAATTAACTCTGAGGTACAACCTCACATGTATCATGTTGGCTATTATGACAAAAAGGAAAATGAGAAAACTTGGATGGGATATGGGAAAATTGAAACATGAATGCACTGCTGGAGAAACTGTGAACTGATTCAAACATTCTTGAGAGCAATTTGGTTCTATGTCTAACAGGCTACAAAAGAAAATATACCTTTGGCCTAGCAATATCCTTTCTAGATTTATATCTCAGAGTTTTTTTTTTAAAGGAAGAAGACCTATGCATACAAAATATTTTTACCAGCTATTTTTTTGGTGGTAAAGAATTGGAAATTGAGCCAATATCCTTCAATGGTAAAATGTAAAAGTTATAGTATACGATTGAAATAGAATAGTACTATGTTATAAGAAAAGACAAACAGGAGGAGCTCAGAAAAACCTGGAAAAACTTGCATGAATTGATTCAGAATGAAGTTAACAGAAGCAGGAGAATATGTATACAGCAATATAATAATTTAAAACAATCCCTAAGCTCTTATGTTAAAAAAAGCCAAATGCTTCCATAGAAAGAACTAATAAAGTCTGAATCCAGACCAAAGGAAATATTTTCATTTTCTTTCATAATTTATTTCTTTGTTTTCTTCCACAAAATGTTTTACATTATTGCACATCTAAAATCTGTATCAGATTGCTTACTATCCCAGTGGGGGAAGAGAGAAGGAGGGAATTGAATGCTTCTTTTTTAAATGTTGGAAATTGATTTTGTATGTAGTTGGGGGAAATAAAATATCAGGAGTCAAAATAATCTAATCAATTCAGTTAAGTCAATAATATTTATTAAGCACTTATTAAATGATATTCACTTCCCTCAATGAATTTACTATTTAATTAGGTTTAAGACTACACAAAAAAGGAAACATAATGGGGAACTTGGGGGAGAAGGAGTAGACTGATGCAGTCCATTCCAGAGAAGTACAGCTTGAGAGATATAAAGAGATGGTGTGCGTGTTTGTTTCTGAAAGCCATTTTTATTTATTTATTTTCTTTCCCCTCTCTTTTTTTTAAACATTTATTAATATTCATTTTTAACATGGTTACATGATTCATACTCCTACTTTCCCCTTCACCCCCTGCACTCCCTCCACCTATGGCCAATGCACATTTTCACTAGTTTTGTCATGTGTCCTTGATCAAGACCTATTTCCAAATTGTTGGTAGTTGCATTGGTGTGGTAGTTTCGAGTCCACATCCTCAATCATGTCCACCCCGAAACACGCATTCAAGCTGTTGTTTTTCTTATATGTTTCCTCTCCTTCAGTCCTTCCTCTGAATGTGGGCAGCATTCTTTACCATAGATCCCTCAGAATTGTCCTGGGTCATTGTATTGCTGCTGGTACAGAGGTCCATTACATTCTATTTTACCATAGTATATCAGTCTCTGTGTACAATGTTCTTCTGGCTCTGTTTCTTTTGCTCTGCATCAGTTCCTGGAGGTCTCTCCAGTTAGCCTGGAACCCCTCCAGTTTATTATTCCTTTTAGCACAATAGTATTCCATCACCAGCATATACCACAGTTTGTTCAGCCATTCCCCAATTGAAGGGCATACCCTCCTTTTCCAGTTTGTTGCCACCACAAAAAGCCCAGCTATAAATATTTTCGTACAAGTCTGTTTATCTATGATCTCTTTGGGGTACAAACCCAACAATGGTATGGCTGGATCAAAGAGCAGGCATTCTTTTATAGCACTTTGAGCATGATTCCAAATTGCCAGCCAGAATGGCTGGATCAGTTCACAGCTCCACCAGCAATGCATTAATGTCCCAATTTTGCCACATCCCCTCCAACATTCATTACTCTCCCCTTCTTTCATTTTAGCCAATCTGCTAGGTGTGAGGTGATACCTCAGAGTAGTTTTGATTTGCATTTCTCTAATTATTAGAGATTTGGAACACTTTCTCATGTGCTTATTGATACTTTTGATTTCTTTACCTGAAAATTGCCTATTCATGTCTCTTGCCCATTTATCAATTGGGGAATGGCTTGATTTTTTTTATACAATTGATTTAACTCCTTGTATATTTGAGTAATTAGACCCCTGTCAGAGTTTTTCGTAATAAAGATTTTTTCCCAATTTGTTGTTACCCTTCTGATTTTGACTACGTTGTTTTTGTTTGTACAAAACTTTTTTAGTTTAATATAATCAAAACCATTTAATTTACATTTTGTAATTTTCTCTAACTCTTGCTTGGTTTTAAAGTCCCGAAGATCTGACAAGTATACTATTCTGTGTTCACTTAACTTGTTTATAGTTTCCCTCTTTATATTCAAGTAGTTCACCCATTCTGAATTTATCTTGGTGTAGGGTGTGAGATGTTGATCTAGACCTAATCTCTCCCATATTGTTTTCCAACTTTCCCAGCAGTTTTTGTCAAATAGTGGATTCATGTCCCAAAAATTGGGCTCTTTGGGTTATCATACACTGTCTTGCTGATGTCATTTACCCCAAATCTATTCCATTGATCAGCCTCTCTGTCTCTTAGCCAGTACCATACTGGTTTGATGACTGCTGCTTTATAGTATAGTTTAATATCTGGTACTGCTAGGCCCCCTTCCTTCATATTTTTTTTCATTATTTCCCTTGATATTCTTGATCTTTTGTTATTCCAAATGAAATTTGTTATAGTTTTTTCTAATTCAGTAAAGAAGTTTTTTGGTAGCTTAATAGGTATGGAGCTAAATAGTTAAATTAATTTGACTAGGATTGTCATTTTTATTATGTTAGCTCATCCTACCCAT
This sequence comes from Gracilinanus agilis, assembly GCF_016433145.1. NCBI lineage: Eukaryota > Metazoa > Chordata > Mammalia > Didelphimorphia > Didelphidae > Gracilinanus > Gracilinanus agilis. The sequence goes on from NC_058132.1 coordinate 366,530,514, forward strand.
GAGCAATCAATGGCTTTCCAATTGTTTAGATCCAGTTTTATTTGTTTGGAAAGTGTTTTGTAGTTGTTTTCATATAATTGCTGTGTTTGTTTTGGTAGATAGATTCCTAAGTATTTTATATTGTCTAGGGTGATTTTTAATGGTGTTTCTCTTTCTACTTCTTGCTGCTCTAATGTGTTGGAAATGTATAGAAATGCTGATGATTTATGTGCATTTATTTTGTATCCTGCAACTTTGCTAAAGTTGTTGATTATTTCTACTAGCTTCTTAGTTGATTCTCTAGGATTTTTTAAGTATACCATCATATCATCTGCAAAGAGTGATAGCTTAGTCTCCTCCTTGCCTATTTTCATAACTTCAATTTCTTTTTCTTCTCTAATTGCCACTGCTAGTGTTTCTAGTACTATTTTGAATAATAGAGGTGATAATGGGCATCCTTGTTTTACTCCTGATCTTATTGGGAAGGCTTCTACCATTGCATATGATGCTTGTTGATGGTTTTAGGTATATACTGTTTATTATTTTTAGGAAAGGTCCTTCTATTCCTATACTTCCCAGGGTTTTCAATAGGAATGGATGCTGTATTTTGTCAAAGGTTTTTTCAGTGTCTATTGAGATAATCATGTGATTTTTGTTTGTTAGACTGTTGATATGGTCAATTATGTGGATGGTTTTCCTAAT
>NC_058132.1:366531542-366543269 GCF_016433145.1 Gracilinanus agilis
TTTTTTATACAATTGCTTTAACTCCTTGTATATTTGAGTAATTAGACCCCTGTCAGAGTTTTTCGTAATAAAGATTTTTTCCCAATTTGTTGTTACCCTTCTGATTTTGACTACGTTGTTTTTGTTTGTACAAAACTTTTTTAGTTTAATATAATCAAAACCATTTAATTTACATTTTGTAATTTTCTCTAACTCTTGCTTGGTTTTAAAGTCCCGAAGATCTGACAAGTATACTATTCTGTGTTCACTTAACTTGTTTATAGTTTCCCTCTTTATATTCAAGTAGTTCACCCATTCTGAATTTATCTTGGTGTAGGGTGTGAGATGTTGATCTAGACCTAATCTCTCCCATATTGTTTTCCAACTTTCCCAGCAGTTTTTGTCAAATAGTGGATTCATGTCCCAAAAATTGGGCTCTTTGGGTTATCATACACTGTCTTGCTGATGTCATTTACCCCAAATCTATTCCATTGATCAGCCTCTCTGTCTCTTAGCCAGTACCATACTGGTTTGATGACTGCTGCTTTATAGTATAGTTTAATATCTGGTACTGCTAGGGCCCCTTTCTTCATATTTTTTTTCATTATTACCCTTGATATTCTTGATCTTTTGTTATTCCAAATGAAATTTGTTATAGTTTTTTCTAATTCAGTAAAGAAGTTTTTTGGTAGCTTAATAGGTATGGAGCTAAATAGTTAAATTAATTTGACTAGGATTGTCATTTTTATTATGTTAGCTCATCCTACCCATGAGCAATCAATGGCTTTCCAATTGTTTAGATCCAGTTTTATTTGTTTGGAAAGTGTTTTGTAGTTGTTTTCATATAATTGCTGTGTTTGTTTTGGTAGATAGATTCCTAAGTATTTTATATTGTCTAGGGTGATTTTAAATGGTGTTTCTCTTTCTACTTCTTGCTGCTCTAGTGTGTTGGAAATGTATAGAAATGCTGATGATTTATGTGCATTTATTTTGTATACTGCAACTTTGCTAAAGTTGTTGATTATTTCTACTAGCTTCTTAGTTGATTCTCTAGGATTTTTTAAGTATACCATCATATCATCTGCAAAGAGTGATAGCTTAGTCTCCTCCTTGCCTATTTTCATAACTTCAATTTCTTTTTCTTCTCTAATTGCCACTGCTAGTGTTTCTAGTACTATTTTGAATAATAGAGGTGATAATGGGCATCCTTGTTTTACTCCTGATCTTATTGGGAAGGCTTCTAACATTGCATATGATGCTTGTTGATGGTTTTAGGTATATACTGTTTATTATTTTTAGGAAAGGTCCTTCTATTCCTATACTTCCCAGGGTTTTCAATAGGAATGGATGCTGTATTTTGTCAAAGGTTTTTTCAGTGTCTATTGAGATAATCATGTGATTTTTGTTTGTTAGACTGTTGATATGTTCAATTGTGTGGATGGTTTTCCTAATGTTGAACCAACCTTGCATTCCTGGTATAAATCCCAACTGATCATGGTGCATGATCTTCTTAATTACTTGCTGGAGTCTGTTTCCTAGTATTCTATTTAAGATTTTTGCATCTATGTTCATTAGGGAGATTAGTCTGTAGTTTTCTTTCTCTGTTTTTGATCTCCCTGGCTTTGGAATCAGTACCATATTTGTGTCGTAAAAGGTATTTGGTAGGACTCCTTCTTTGAGTATCATATCAAATACTTTGTATAGTATTGGGATTAGTTGTTCTTTGAATGTCTGATAGAATTCACTTGTGAATCCATCAGGCCCTGGCGATTTTTTCTTAGGGAGTTCTTTGATGGCTTGTTCAATTTCTTTTTCTGATATGGGATTATTTAGGTATTCTATTTCTTTTGCTGTTAATCTAGGCAGTTTATATTTTTGTAAATATTCGTCCATATATCCTAAATTCTTATATTTATTGCCATATAATTGGGCAAAATAGTTTTTAATGTTTGCCTTAATTTCCCCTTCATTAGAGGTGAGGTCTCCCTTTTCATCTTTGATACTATCAATTTGGTTTTTTTCTTTCCTTTTTTTTATTAGATTGACCAGTACTTTGTCTATTTTATCTGTTTTTTCAAAGTACCAGCTTCTAGTCTTATTTATTAATTCAAGTTCTTTTACTTTCTATTTTATTAATTTCTCCCTTGGTTTTTAGTATTTCTAATTTAGTTTTCATGTGGTGATTTTTAATTTGCTCACTTTCTAATTTTTTGAGTTGCATGCCCAATTCATTGATCTCTGCCCTTCTTAATTTGTTAATATATGCACTCAAGGATATAAATTTCCCCCTGATTACTACCTTGGCCGCATCCCACAGAGTTTGGTAGGATGTCTCATCATTGTCATTTTCTTCAATGAAATTGTTGATTGTTTCTATGATTCCTTCTTTGACAAATTGGTTTTGGAGAATCATATTATTTAATTTCCAATTAGTTTTTAATTTTCCTGTCAAGGTGCCCTTACTAATCATTTTTATTTTTTAAAACAAACCTATATTTATTTTACTTCATCTTTTACCAATTATATGTAATAACAAATTCCCACCTAAGTTTTTTTAATTTATATGATCCAAATTCTCTCCCTCCCTATTTCACTTCCCCTTCCCTGAGCTGGTAAGCAATTCAATCTAAGTTATACATGTATTATCACACAAAATAGATTTCCATCTTGTTCATTTTTGTAAGTGTATTATCTTATAAATCCAAAACCCCAAAATAAATGCCAAAAAAGTGAAAATTTGTATGCTTTCATCTAAGCATTTCTATTCCAGCAGTTCTTTCTCTGGAGGTATATAGAATTTTTTATCATAAGTCCCTCAGAGTTGCCGTGGATAGCTGGGAGTAACTAAGTCTATTACAGTTGATCATGCCATAATATTGCTGTTACTAATGTTCTCCTGGTTCTGCTTATTTCACTCTGCATCAGTTTATGTATGGCTTTTCATCTTTCTTTGAAATCATCCCATCAAACTCTGGGTTAAGATGGCGGCAGAGTAGAAGCAGCTTGCTTAACCTCTCCTAAACCACACATACAAGACTCCTCAAGAAGACATAAAAACAATTCCAGACAAACGAAGGGACCCCACACCAGGGTGCAGCATTGAAGGTACTAGGGATTGGGGCATTTCCATACTATAAGGGGGTGAAACAGCTGTCAATAAAACACAGGCTGAGCAACTCCTTCTCCCCACACCAATTACAGTGCCAAAGCCAGTGCACAAGAGCTAGAGCAAGCTTGGGGCACCCATTAAGTTGTTGGCATCTACATAGGGTCACCAGAGCCTGCTCCTGAGAGCTTCAAGACTTAAGACCCAAAGAGGCCAAAGAACGTGTGTACTTTGAACACAGACCCTGAGTGCAGGAGAGGACAGGGATCCTGAGTGCAGGCACAGACCTGGATCCTGAGATCAGGCATGGACACAAGTGTGGACTCAGATCCTAAGGGCAGGTGCAGATGTGGAGCTTTGGACAGAGGAACAAGCAAGGGGATCACCAGGAGGCTTTTCTTGAGAACAACTAGACCTGCGACCTCAGGAGCCTGAAGAGTTCAGATAGACCCAGGGTGTGAGAACAAACCTGAAAGGGCACGTGGCTTACAATGGCAAGCCATTAACAGGAAACCAAAAAGAGAAAGATCAGCAAGAATAAATCTATAACACTAGACAACATTTACACAGAGAAAATCCAGACAACAGAGCAAACAGCAGAGGAAAACAAAGAAATAATTACATCCAAACCTTCCCCAAATAATGATAACTGGTCACAAACTCTTGAAGAGTACAAATCTGAGATAATGAGAAAGATGGAAGAGATCTAGTGAGAGAAGTGGAAAATAGCTCAAAAGGAAATTAACAGGTTAGAAGACAGAAACTCCCAATTGGAGAAAGATGCCAAAATATCAAACAAAATGGTAAGCTAATTGGAAACCAAAATCTGGCAAGAAAATAACAGTTTAAAAGGCAGAATTTCACAATTGGAAAGTGAGGAAGGTAATTTGAAGAACAGAAATGATCACATTGAAAAGGAAAACCAGTCTCTAAAGGCTAGAATTAAGCAATTAGAAGCTAATGATCTCTCAAGACAGCAAGAACAAAAAAAGCAAAGTCAAAAGACTGATAAAATAGAAGGAAACATGAAATATCTCAATGAGAAATTGACAGATCAAGAAAACAGGTCTAGATGAGACAATTTCTACCCACATTCAGAGGAAGAACTGCAGGAGTGTAAACACAGAAGAAAAGCAACTGTTTGAACACATGGGTTGAGACAGACATGATTGGGTATGTAGAATTGAAACTATCACACCATTGCAAGTATCAACAATTTGGAAATGTCTTTATTGATGACACATGTTAACACCAGTGGCAACGTGCACTGGCTATCGGGGTGGTAGAGGAGGTTCGGGGTTGAAAGGGGAAAGTAAGAGCATGAATCATGTAACCATGTTAACTTTTCTAAAAAATAAATATTAAAAAAATTAAAAAAATTAAAATGTGACAGCATTTCACTCAAAAAAGCCAAAATAAATAAATAAATAAATGGAATCATCCTATCATTTCTCATAGCACAATAATCTTTCATAACCATCATATAGCACAATTTATTTAGTCATTCCCCAATTGATGGACATCCCTTTAGTTTTTAATTCTTTGCCATCAGAAAAAGAACAGCTATAGATATATTTGTATGTGTAGGTCCCTTCCAATTTTTTTTATCTCTTTGGATTACAGATCTAGTAGTGAAATTATTGAGATTCTTCTTTAAATGGTGGTTTTGGGAGGAATTATTTTGTTTGATCTTCCATCCATCAGAGGATCATAGAGTAATGAGTGAGAGTACTAATGATGAATGATTCACAAAACTGAAGCAGTTAACTGCTGAGTTACCTGATGATTAGAATAAATAAAGTTTTTCAAAAGTCCTGGAATAAGATGGAAAGCTTTCCAGTGGGGAAAAATATCTATATTAAATATCTTTGGCAATACACACAAAAACATACTCATATATGTAATTTCTTACTCAGGGAAAATAAAACAACTACATAAGAATACGTAGGTGTCATTCTATAATGGATAAGTAGAAAAAATTTTTGAACAGTTTCCTGAAAAAAAAAGGTAAATGATAAACTACCATAAGGATGCTTTCTTTAATAAATAAATATAAGAGAAAGGTAAATTAAAACATCTTTGAAGATCTGCCATGCAATCATCAAATTGTCAAAGATGATTAAAGTTGAAAATATTTAACATTGAAGGAGGTATAGGAATATAGTGACATTAATATACCATTGGAGGTACCATAAATTAGTCAATCTTGTGGTGAAAATTATTGATCAGCAGAAATGCCAATAAAAGAAACAAAGTATCCAAAGCAAAAAGAAATAGGTTTATTGAGAGAGGGCCAGTCTCACAATAAAGCCAAACTCTGGTCAAGACCTAAGATCCCTAGTCTTGTGAATGGCCTCCTTATATGCCAAACTGTTGTGTTAAATGGTAGGTTATGTCTGTCAAAAAATAAGCATATAAAATATAATATCTTTTATGCTGTACAGTATAGTATCTGGGAAAATATAAGTATAAAAAAGTACAATATAGAAAAATATAACTTAAATAATGACAGTTAACTGGAAAGATTATCAAGAAAATATAGTACTGGACATAAATAGTATTAAATCACCTGAAAAGGGAGTGTACCTAAGCTGATCAAGCTGATCAACCTAACCTATAGAATGTCATTAAGGGTGGTAACTATTACCTAATATTAGGACTATTCTTCAATAATGATGCTCAGAAAAGTCCATTCACTTGACTTATATACTAATATTGCTTAACTATGCTAGAACTGCATTTTGATTAAATCAAGAACACTGCTCTTACATAAAAAATTATAAAGTTAATCAAAAAGGGGGATAGGGGACTTCACATTTACAACCCATTCTGAAAATCTTAGAATTATGCAACAAAACTCACTAAACAGATTAGATCTTTTGATCAAGAAATAATACTAGGTATTATAATCTCCAAGGATTAAATGACAAAATAAATAACCCATATATAGTAGAAAAGTCATAGCTGCACTCATTTCAGTGAGGGGAAAAAAACTAGAATAGCTGAACAAATTGTGTCATATGGATTTAATGAAATATTATTCATTAATATATTATGATTTTGAAGAGCTATAGGAAGATATTTGACATATAGATAACACAGGAAATAGAATGTTGGGCCTAGAATCAGCAATATTCATCTTCCTGAATTCAAATTTGACCTCAGACACCTACTAGCTGTATGACCATGTTTGCTTTTCGTTCCTGGCATATAAAATGAGATATAAAAAAAGGAGAAGGCAATGACAAACTGCTACAGTCAAGAAAACCCCAAGCAGCATTGCAAAGAGTCAGAAATTATTGAAACAACTGAACAACAATGGGAAAATATATGATGTTACAGAATGAAGAAAGGAAAACCAAGAAAACAATAGACACAATAAAAATAAGGAAAATGGCAATAGAATTCAAAAGAGGTTGAACTTTCAAGATTTATAATGAACAGTGTCAAATTGATTTTAAATTTGTCAGGAAATAAAACTTGCTTCCCTTCACTAGGAAGATGAAGGCTCTGCATATGGAATATATTGTGTACTATTCTATATGATCACTATGTTGCTTTGATTTTTAAAAAAAATAATCTTTCTTATAAAGAAGGTTTCAGTGAGTTTAGATGAAATTCCTGTACCAAATAAAATAAAATATTTAGTTGCTAACTTTTGTAAGATTCTTTCCACTTACAGAATATGTGGTTATTGATTCTTGATGGTATTTATTTGTTATTTTGATTTTAGTGAGACAAATCATTCTATATTCAAATTCTGTATCACTCACTAGCTGTGTGCCTCTGGGTAAGTCACACAGCTAGGAAGTGTCCTTATATCCCCCTATGTAATTTACTTTATTTGCCATTGGCCTTTTTACTATATTGCATCTTATTCAGAGATCTAAGTTCAACATTCTTTCCATTGAAATCTGAGAAATAATGCACAAAAAGACTACAATAATGTAAATGAAAATAATAAAATGCTAACAGAAACTGTTGAATAAGCATACTAATTGAGACGATGTAAACCCCAACTAAGATGCTAAACTATTTTATATATTAATTAGTTTGTCTGATTTTTCCTACTCCACCTCCCTCTGCCCTCTTTATTTTTTTTACTTTGTAGGTGGTAGGAAAAGAGATATTTTGACAAATCTAGCTTGTGTAGAAAAAACTATTTTTAAAGAAAAATATCGTGTCCCAAGTTGTATACACAGTTTTTAATGTATCCAATTTCCATCAAAGCCTGGGGTCAGTTTGATAAAGGGACATCCCCTGTGTTCCATGCTATTGATGGTGAGTATTCAGAAGAAATAGTTCTTAATTAACTGAGAGAAGCTTAGGTATAATGATATTTACCATAAGACATATACTTGAGTTTGTTATTGATATTTAATCCTCAAACACACAGACATATGGGTATACTCATTTTTATCTCATATTACTCATATGATTCTACCTTTATTTCCTCCTTCATCCTTGTCTCACATGTTGAGATGGCTTTTACCTTACCAAGAGTAATCCTTCTACTAGTTAAAATAATTCCATTCTATTTACTTCCACAGATTTTCCCTTCTGTCATCCTCACTTTCATGTATTTTCAACTTCTCCCTTTCTACTGGCATATGCCCTGCTGACTATAAGCATGTCTAAGTATCTCCCATCCTGAAAACACATTCATTTGATCCTCCCATCCTCATTATCATCTTGTATCTCTTCTTTTCTTTGCAGTTAAAACCTTTTAAAAGGCCATCTCTAATAATTGCCTTAACTTCCTCTACCCTCAGTCTCTCCTTAACAATTTACAATCCACTTTGCAACATTTTCATTCTATTAGAAGATCTCCAAAGTTCACAATAATCTCTTAATTGCCAAATACAATAGCCTTTTTTCAATTCTTATTTTCCTTGACTTCTCCAAAACTTTTGACTTCTTGATCATTCTCTTAACTTTGAATTATCTTTTCTATAGGTTCTTAAGACACCATACTATCCTGGTTCTCATATCTGAAGACTTCTCAGTCTCTTTTGCTGAATCTTCATCTAGAATACATACTCTATCAATTGCCCACAAGGTTCTATCCTGGGCTTTTTTCCCCTCTTTAGACTAATTTTACTTGGGGAATCTAATCAGTTCCCATGGATTTTATAATCATTTCTATGGTACAATTCTCAAAAATGCCTATTCTGCCCAAAGCTCTCTATTGATCTCCAAACTGACATCTCCAATTGTATTTTAGATACTTCAAGCTCTATGGACTATAAACATCTTAAATTTAACATCTGTAAAACATAACTCATTGTTTTGTCTAAATACTCTCCACTTCTAATTTCCCTATTATTTCAGAGAGTAAAGCTTTCCTCCAAATCCTTAAAGTTCACAATCCAAGTGCCATCTTCAATCCTCACTGCCTTTTATTCCCTGTATCCAAACTTTTGAAAAGACCTGTTTATTTCATCTTTATAACATCTCTTGAAGACATCTCCTTCTGTACTCTGACATGGCTATACCTCTTGTCAGGAACTCATTAGCTCAGACATGGGCCATTGTAATAATATGTTGATGGCAGGCTTATAGCAGTCATACACTTACATGCTACATCAATTCTCTATCTGCTTTAACTCATCTTTCCTTCAGTCAGGAAAGTTATTTTCCTAATATGCATTCTGATCATGCCACCTTTCCTACTCAATAAACTTCAGTGGCTCTATATCACCTCCAGAATCAAATACAAAATCCTTTCTTTGGTGTTCTAAAACATTTACAACTTAGTCTCCTCCTACCTTTCCAGGCTTCCATGTCATACTCCCTCTCTTATATCATATACTTTAATGCAGTGTCACTGCAATCTTTGATGTTCTATAGACAAGATACTCCATCTCAGCTCTTGGTATTTTCTCTGATTATCCCCAATGCCCTGACATATTTTCCTTTCTCATCTTGTCCTACTGATTTGGTTTCCTTTAATTTCCAACTTTAAAAACTTCTTAAGAAGCCTTCCATAATCCCTCTTAATTCTAGTGACTTTTTTGGGCATTGCTTATTTATCTTTCATATAACTTGTTTGTACAGATATCTATATTTTTAAAAAATATTGTCTCCCCCATTTGATTGTAAGCTCCTTCATAGCAGGGCCTGTCTTTTGCTTCTTTTTCTCTTCTCAGAGCTAAATGCATTAACAGGACATCCTAGGAGGCAGGAGAGAAAATAGAAAGGAGAGAAATGAAATATCATCTCACATTTAAATGCTACTGCTCTGGCATTTTTATAAGGAGAATATGTTGTTCATTGGGAAATTATTCTTTTAATCAGTATACTACAGCAAGGCCTGAGAAAAGTATATTTTCAATTGTAGTTTTGAGGATTTATTAATTAAAATTCATACCTTCAGAATACTATGCAGTAGGAGGTGAAGAGGGTAGAGAAAAGGTCAGTAGTAGTAACTATGCAAACATGCATATGTGTTCCCATTTACTAAAAATTTCAAAAGATATTTTAGGGAAAGGAATGACCATGACAAGGATCATGGAACACAACAATTCCAAACTTTCAATTTTACAGATGAAATGATTCCACTCAGGGAGTTTAAGTGGCTTATTCAAGGTCACACAGGTATTGGCCAGATTTAAATTTCAGTCACTTGAATCGAAAGCTTTGTTTCATCCCACTGCATTACTCTCCTTCCCTAAGGATAGGCTCTTAACTACTTCATATCTATCATTGTGCATAGCTAATAACATCTTCCTGAAAATAAATATAGACTTGAGTATACAAACTCCCTTTGGCTTCTGGGTAAGCAAGTGAAAAGTAAGATCAAATGACAAAAACTAAGCTATTAGCTCATTTATTTCACTGTATAGTGAGTTTAAAGCATTGATGACACAGAAAAATGGTAAAAGAAAGTAGACCTGTGCAAATTTACATCCAGAATTTATAACCAGAAGCCATAGAGGATTCCAACAGATGTGCTTAATGGGAAACACATCACTATAACAAGTCCTAATGCATTCAGCTCCCCTTTCAACCTGCTGAGTGCTTATTGCTTACACTTTTCTTCTAAAAACTAACACTTTACATATGTTTTTAAATAAATGCGCCTATTAGAAAGGAGGTCTTTAGTTTCTTTGCTTAAAATGGCTACCATAAATTGAAATGTGGTTGTCTTCTCATTGCCTCTGACAGAAATAGATTGTGGGAATGTTTTTGGGGAAGTGTAACAAATGTCTACTTCTTTAGCAAATGAGCACATCAACTTTATTGATAATTAAAATTAGACAGAATGATATTGGGGTGGATTATCACCTTTGTGTTAGACACTTGGTACAGCAACTTGAATCAGTCAGTCAATAAAGATTAAGTAAGTGATATCCTAACTCATTCTTTAACTCACAATGATTCCCCCCTTTCCCATATTTGCTAGCAAGTATTATTAGGCATCCTGATTTTGCATTCTATCACACTATATTGCTGTTACTCATTAGGTGTATGTAGTTGTTAGGTTCTCAACTAAATCATCAATATTACAAGGAACATGATCAAATTTTATACTTATTTTTAGCCCCATAAGACCTAGTCCCATTTTGAATATACAGTAAATATGCAATAGAAACATTTAATTATATTCAATCATTTTTGTAATCATTCCTTATTTCCACTGCTTGGTTATAAAATCTTTAAAAGTAGAATCTGGGTATTATTCTTCTGGCATCACATAAAATTCCCCAAACAATGTCTTGGATATATTAAGTTCTTAGTAAATATTATTGAATGAGACAGTAAATCCTCTCCTAGAAGCTTCATTTTTATGTATAATCAGGCAATGTCAGCAGAACATAAGTTCTGGTCATATCAAGATGAAAGGACTTTAACAACAGACAATATCTGACATCTAAGAATCCATCTAACTAAGTTCAGAGAGTCGTCAACAGAAGTTTGGCCCCAAGGTGATCAATTATTGGGTTACTCGGAAGCATAAAGATTATCCATTAACATATGGAACATGTCCCAACTGTTTATGTCCAAAATTTTAGCCACATTAAAGAAATCACATACCTTTTGAAATAACTTGAAGAAACATGAAAAATGAATAAAGGTTTCAAGCATTTTGATTTTTCTTTATTTCTCAAAAAATAGTGATTCACACTGATATTCTTCATGATGTCTACAAATGTCTTTAATACATTATCAAACTAGATCTTCATTTGAACCACCGATAGTGTAAGTATTATTATCTGTGCTACAGATAAGACTACTGGGAATCAAAGAAGTTAGGGGATTTAGGGCAGCTAGGTGGCTTAGTAGATTGAGAGCTAGGTCCAGAGATGGGACCTCTTGAAGGGATTCAAATCTGGCTTCAGACACTTCGACTTGTGTGACCCTGGGAAAACCACTTAACCCCCACTGTCTAGCCCTTACCACTCTTCTATCTTGGAGACAATATTGTATTGTCCAATACAGTACTGATTCCAAGACGCAACATAAGGACTTGAAAATTTTTTAAAGAGGAAAAAAAGAAGTTAGGGAACTTGCTCCAGGTTAAATAACTAGAAAGATAGGCCTGGACATATGATTTCATTCATTTTGGACAGCAAAGTCAAATTCAAATATGAACAGATTCATGAAGTATATATATATATATGTATATATATATATATATA